>NC_056736.1:10906578-11051578 GCF_019279795.1 Protopterus annectens | reverse complement strand
TTTAAAGGAAACATTTTACTAGTCTTGAAATTCTAAACTCTATCTTGTGGGGCCTGCTTATCACAAAAGAGTCTACAGAACAAAATTATTTTAAGCAATGACTCACTTAGGGGGAAATCAAATGATTTTAGAATAAAATGCTTACTTGATTAAAATATCCCGCACAAGGAGTAACACCATAACTATGAAAGATTTTCTGAATTTATGATAATAACACTTTAAAACTGATAGTTCTGAATATTCTGGTACCTTCATGAGAGATGTAAGTTTAGAGTAATCCGTCACTTATGATTGCTTGTCTCTAACCACATTTTATCATAGACTATTTTAATAGCTTTTCAAACAGCTATGATATTTCCAGAATTCCAAAAGCAGAAAGAGAACAACCTAATTTCTTTTATAAGAATTAAAAAATAATTTTCCACTTGAAAGACTGATGGGAATTAGAATGAGGAAAAACACTTTCTAAATATTGACTAATTTCCATGGTAAAATAATTATATATTCATTCAGTTAGGTGTGTATGGATGCATATATTTATTTGTCTGTCAAATGAGAAAGTCTGACCAAGCAATACCAATTTTCAGAGGCGGCCAGTGAAGAAAAGGCCCAGCAGATAAATTTAAAATACTCATGACAATATTTTTTTTTTATTTTTCAAAGACGTATTACACAGATAATTCTTAAGATATCTAGATGTAAACATGTAATTGTCCGTTAGTGATGTGATACAAAGAAAAAACAAGTGGTGACATTACACATGATATTAAATTACAGGTGTAAAACATTTAGTATGCAGATAGTTCATGTGCAAGTCTTTGACAAGAAGACATTAGATATAACTTATAAGACATGGACAAATAGGGTTACAATATAGATGCTAAGAATAAATAATAATAAAAAAAAAATATATATATATATATATATATATATATATATATATATATATATATATATATACACACACACACATACACACACACACACACACACACACACACACACACACACACACACACACACACAGATAAAACATGTATAGATATGGTCAACATGTTAAATGATAGAAACAAAAACATTTAAAAAAAAATATGCTGATTCATAATACTGAAAACACAAATATCAGAAAATCAGTAGATTAAAAAACAGAAACGAATGTCCATTTTCAAAGTACAGACCATATTCCTACAAAATTAATTTCAATGTCCATTGCTAAATATCTAACCCACCATAGACGATATACTTATCTAATGGCTAAGGCTCTGCATTGAGACATGAATGGTATCAACCCTTCATCATTGTAATTTTTCTGTAGAATATGTGACTCAGTATATATAATTCAGTGATTTCAGAAATCAGACTGCTGAGTTAAAATTTAGTTAACAGATGGGAGGACACTGAATCACCCCCTGCATATCTACTGCAATAACACCACAGTTGATTAGAGAAAGTACCAGTGGTGTAAGAGACATTATTCTATGCATGAGGGCTGTGGATGTGCTACCCTCCAAAGAAAGGAAAACAAACGGGAAAAGCTTCTTCTTTGCTACCTCTTCAGTTGCTTTATATGCTTTAGAAAGTACAGCAATGATAGTATTACTGAAAGGGTGTTTTGGGGGGTTAAGTATATGGTTAGGGGCATTGTTTTCATGCATTACTAAAGTGGGACTCTGTCTTTGTCAAACAAACTGGAAGTTATTCAGCCACTTGTTCACACAAACTACCATTCATACAAACAGTACTACACTTCATTGAACAAATAAGCATACTACCAAATTGCTGAACATTCCAACTGCCAATCATCTGTGTTGCCAAATAGGTAATTGGTATGGCAGTAGGAGTAGCAGTGTCTATGTGAGTTTTTGCAGGTTAAGGATAAAGTCACGGCTAAGTTAGGGGATATATTTAAGTGTGTGTCTCTGTGTGCATTATTGCATATGTGTGTGTGTGTGTGTGTGTGTGTGTGTGTGTGTGTGTGTGTGTGTGGGTGTGTGTGTGTGTGTGTATGTTTGTGTGTGTTGTGGGCCTGAGCTGTCCTAATTGCTTCTGTAGTGGTAGTGTGACCAAAAGGCTTCTTGATAAAGTAAGCTATAATGTTAGGGTTAGTGGCAGAGTTATTTTATTTTATTATATTTTACATTAATTTACCAGGGTACATTGATCATAACTGACAATTTGCAGGTACTGTCTGCATATATGGTTAGATTTAGCAGGTATTACTAAATAATTAAAAACTGGATTATGTCAAGCCATGCCATTCTACAACTTAGAAATGCACTTTGGTTAAAAACAGAGAATTTCGACTTCTGGTATAATGATAACTATATAAAGAAGTGTTTTAGGCCATTATTGTACTCAGCATTTTGTGCAGAAGTTCATCAGAGTACCCTCAATGAAATTTGAGTATAATACAAAATGACATACCATAGCAGTAAAGACACACAAAAAAAACAATAGTCACTGAGGGCTGTGTTTGAAAGGCTGTACCTATTATCTCCTTTCAGATTTATTTTAAATAAGAAAATAAGGTTATATCACTAGGATGCTTTGCTGCTAAACACTCTTGAGGCTGCATTCCTTAAATCAGAGACTTTAGCAACTTCAAAGTATGGCATCAAAGCCTAAGTATATTACAACTCCCTACCCTATCTGTCTCTCTCTCTCTCTCTCTCTCTATATATATATATATATATATATATATATATATATATATATATATATATATATATATATATATATATATATATATATATATATATATATATATATATATATATATATATATATATATATATATATATATATATATATATATATATATATATATATATATATATATATATATATATATATATAGATATATATATATATATATATATATATATATATATATATATATATATATATATATATACATATACATACACAGACACACACACACACACACACACACACACACACACACACACACACACACACACATATATATATATATATATATATATATATATATATATATGTATAAATGCGTCTACTTCATTTGATCGAAAGACCATTTGACCTAAATCCATTTGATCGAAATTTTCATTTGATCGAAAACCAGTATTCAAGGCATAAAACTGAGATTTGTCCCCATCCCCTATGTCGTGTGACCCTGGAGTTGGTATATATAGTTGGGGGGTGGGGGGTGCAGGCCCCACATTGGGGGGCATGGGGGGTGAAGTCCCCCACCTAGTTTCCTTTCAAAGCAGAAAAAAACACAAAAATACAGATCCTGCACAACCCCCAACTATATATACCAACTCCAGGGTCGCACGACATTGGGGAGGAGGATAAATCTCTGTTATTTGTCTTGAGTACTGGCTTTCGGTCAAATAAAATTTAGATCAAATGGGTTTAGGTCAAATGGCCTTTCGATCAAATGAAGTAGACCCATAAATATATATATATATATATATATATATATATATATATATAGAGAGAGAGAGAGAGTCATATACATTTATTTATATATCTAAACAGCTGATTTTTGATCAACTGCACCTGCTGTCTCCCATCAATGAAAACATTCATCAATGGAATCAATGGAAGATTGTGGTCCTAAATTTATAAATATGTATAGTGAAATATAGATGATTTTTACTTGTAATGCATTGACAAGGCAATAAATAATTATGTTATTTTATGCTTGTATTCAGCATAATGAGAAGGAAGAAGTTCCTTATGAACGTACAGTGAAATCAGAATATAATGCAAAATGTCAGACTGTGTCTTTCAAAGACAATATTTCTGTATCCCTTTGAACTTTCAGCTAACAACAAGGGACGTTTTCCAACAAAGTACATATGAGGCTGAAGTTATTTCCACAGAGCTCATAGTACAACGCACCGCTGAATATGATCTCACAACTTTAGTTGTTTAAAAGCACTGCATTGTAGTCATGGCTTATCAAAACTGACAAATATCTATCTATGCATATATATATATAATACATAGTATGTAAATATATAGATATTTATCTGGTGAAATATAGTAGAGTTTTGCTTCTAATGTATTGATGTAACTCCGTAAAGGAGTATGTTTGCCATACTGTACTCATTGTACTGAGCATATGTTTACATAGTACACACTGAAAACTGAGTCCAATGCAAACTGTCAGAGCGTGGCAGTGAAGGCATATGACCAAAAGTCATTGTAATCTGATTTTGAAGGCTGTATCATAGGACCCCCTTTGAGATTATTATTATAAAACATACATGTTAGTCATCTGCAAAATGCTACTAAATTGGCAATTCTGACCTCAGAGTTTCTAGTGCACCATATCTTTAAACTAACTCCTTAGTTTTAGACACTTAAAAACATGGCATTGTAACATTGGTGTGTTATACCTGATTTTTTTTCTGGTTAAACATATAAGAATTTTAATTTGGACATAATAAGACCTCATTTAAATATATTCTGGTTATTCATTTTGACTGGCCTTTTGTGCAGAGGTCGACTAACCCATAAGTGGAAATCATCAAGCATAGTGACAGACTTCAACAAGATAGTCCTTTGAAATTCTGGATTTAATATCTGTATATAGGAAGCCAAATTTCAGCTATAAGACAACCCAAGTCATGATGAACAATTATTTTGCTTTGCTCTGTGAGCAGTTTACAATGTTGTCATTGCCTACAGATCAATCTGGTTTCATTCCAGAAACTGTGAATGAACAAACAATTACAGTGGAAAACTTCAACTTGGTGCCTTCAGATACCATGCTGTGCCACTATACCCCATCAAGATACAACAGTGATATACTGTGATCACGCTTGTTGTCTTTTTATTTCCTTCAATGACTGCCCCCAGATAGTCACTTCTGGCGGTCATCTTTTTTATCACCAAAAGTGGCTCAATAGCCACAGTAATGTATTTCATGTTGTTGCATTGGTCATTTTGCTGCTGCTACTGCAGGGTACCCCACATGTCAGTAGCAATAAAAATAATTAAAAATTAAAAACAAGTGCATTCTGCTGTAGGTCATGCCTGTTATTTCAACTTCCCACAGTTATGTCTTGCTTCCTGCAAAAAAAAAAAAAATGAAATAAAAGACATACCTGAAAGAGAAACCTCTTCCTGAAGATCTCCTCATCTACACCTTCTGGTATTCTTTAGTAACAAAACTAGAAATTTTCAGGAAATCACTGTGATGATTTATAAGGGCAATGGATCATAGGTGCTTAGACCATATAATAGTGGACCATGGATTAGCTAACAGTGTCCTGTTGCTATGTTCATTAATAGAAATAAGGGGTCATGCAAATAAATAGTATTAGCTTTCACTTTACCATTAAATTTTCCATTTATTTTAATGGAAAGTTGTGGAGTAATTTTTACTGTATTTGCCAAATAATTATATTGCAGATGTATTACAAAAGGGAGAATATCTGGATTCTTCCAGATTTTAAAATAAAAAAAAAGATTCACAAAAATACAATAAACTTGTTACCAGTACTAACAGAACAACCGTATAGTGCTGAATAAGTTTGTAACTTTTAGGCAATGGGTTAAATGTGTCTACAATAAAAATGCCCAGAATTTTACTTACATTATTTGTATGATGCTCTAGCTACTTTTGCAAAATATGTTTTTAATCAGCTACTTTTGACCTTAACCATCTGTATATTCTGAATGTGCACTTATGAGACTTATGAAACTGCTCAACAAATGAAGTTACATTCCTTGCCAAAATGTCTTGTTTCAGTTTCTGCTGGCCATGGGCATCAGCTTATTATGACTAACATATGTTTTTGGTACTTCTCTTGTCAGACGAGACAAAAGTCATTCAGAATATTCCTAATGAGGCTGGTTGGTTCACTGGTGTGGAAGCATGCTACTACTGCAAGCTGAGTAGATATTGATCAGTGGGTGTGCACAGTATTGGTCAGTTCTCTCTTGAAGAATGACCAGGTACTGGTCAGTTACTTATTGAGGACTCCCTAAACATTGGGAAGTACTTGTAGAAGATTTTATTGCAGTCTAACCTAATTTTTCCATCTTCACTCATAGCTCAGTAGCTATAGCTCACTACAGCTGTTATCCTCAACTTTAAGTTAGCTGTACCCAATATGTCATTAATAAGCTTCTTAACATAGACCAGTTCAAAATAAAATAAACATGTATTTTTAGTAAACAATATTAATGCAGCAAATCATCTAAACTTTTGTTGATGAATATGCTTTCAACTCATATGCAATGCTCTTTCAGACTTAGATGCAATACTGCCTACAAACAAGATAAGTCCCATATCACATATATATATACTAGCTCCAGGATATCAGTACTACAAAAAAGGGAATCCTCTGAGAAATTGCAGTTTTAGAGTTAGTATACATTTCCTTGTAAACACCATTATATTCTCACAGCTCCAATGATTAAACTTATGATACAAGAGGAACCCCATTTCAGTGAATTGTTAAGAACATTGTATGCCAATAGTAGCATTTGTAATAGGTATCAATGCATATTGTCAAGAATGGACTATGCTATAATGCTGACTATTGTCTGAGAACGAGTATCATTATTCTCCAGCGTGGGTATCCCTAATAAATACTTACTGACAAAGGCTTTACATTTATGTCAGTGGCATTAAGCAATTTTAACTTATTTCAGCAAATAAAACTGCCAGTGTAACAACTACAGACTGATGAATTAGCAGACAGAGTCAATGAAACCATGAAAGCAATAATAAGAAAATCAATTGATGCAGATTAGTAAAAAATGGGAGTGGGACCATTTTACTCTACTTGCTATATGCAATAACTGTGGTACTTTAAGCATCAGCGTTGAGATCTCAAACATCAGACGTCACAGATGTCTACTTGATATTGTTAAATATGATAAGACATTATTCAAAAATGTGATATAATAATACTTTTTTACAGGACAGACTAAAGTTGGTTCTTTACAGGGTAGACTAAAGTTGGTTCTGTGCTTAGTAAAGGTGCAAATGTAGAAAGCATGTAAGATGACAAAAAAAGTCTACAATTAGAACACACAGTAGAAGAATTTAACCCAGATGATCAGGCATTAATATTAGTATTAGTATTAATATTAACATTAACATCAGTATTAGTATTTAGTATTAGCATTAGCAATAATAATAGTATTAGTATAAATGTAAATATTAGTATTTAGTATTGTTGTTAGCATTAGTATTAATGCTAGTATTAGTATTAGTAGTACTATTAGCATTAGTTTTAGTATTAGACCCCTCCATGAAGAACACGTTTCTGGTTAGTGGCATGCAATAAACTGCAAAGTTAGACAACCAAGAAAGAGAAAGAGAAAATCTATCACATCAATATATTAAAACCATGGAAATAAGAAGAAAGTTCTGCGGTAAGCTTGCAGGCAGAAGTTCATACATGAGAGACTAAAGTACCTGTACCTGAAGTACAGTTAGAATAATTCTGGACAAACATGCAAAGCATGAAATACAAGCATTTTATTAAGGAATAAATGAGTATTTCCTGATATACTTGGAAGAACAGAAAATAACATGGAGACAACAGCTGGAGTGAAAGTTAAACTGAGTCCTAACACAGTACAGCACTCAAAATGAGTGAACAACGAGTTAAGGAAACTGCTCAAAAGATGCTGAAACTACGAGTGCTAGAAGAGTCAGAGAGTGAATGGAGCAGCCCAATAATGCTAGTCCCAAAACACACTGGAAATATCATGTCAAATCAGATTCTGAAACAACTTTAGGAATCTAACAGCATTTTAAAGTTTGCTGGGTTGCAATGCCATGCCCAGTACTGATAAGTTAATAGGTGACCTAGAAGGAATAAGTTACTTGACAGCACTAAACTTTACAAATTGGATATTGCCAGCTACCATCTCCCCTGCCCTGGTAAAGAAAAAATACAACCTTTGTAACTCCTGTAGGTCTTTTTTCAGTACACACTACTACCATTTGGCCCTTCATTGAACTCTAATCTCCTTTCAAATTTTGATGAAGAAAATACTGCCATGTCACTGACATTATTTTGCTGCATAGCTATATGCAGCTGCCCATTCAGAAGATTGTGAGCCTCACTTTTCAGAAGTATAGGCTATGTCAGAGTCTATAAGACAAGCAGACTTACCTGGAAATGCTAAGAATAGCAGGCAGGCCATGATGGAAGCTAAATATCCATCATACTTTATATGAAGAGGGCTGACAAAAACACAAGCAGAAAAAAACAGAAGACATAAAAAAACTGCTGTCTATCCTCCTTTAAAATACATGTAAAGGCTTTTCTAGGACCTGATGAATATTAGAGAAAATGTGTACTTAATCTTGCAGCTATTGATGGTCTTCTGACTGATCTTACAAAAGGATAACATCCTATTAACATATAATGGTCATTGAGGCAATTAGAGATTTAACAAACTGATAAAAAATTTATTCTAAACCACTGTTGGTTAATTCAGATTTTACAGAGGAATATAACCTGCATAAAGAAGCATCAATGAATCTGTCCTATCTCAAGATATTCAAAGTGAGGAGCGCCTATTTGTATTACATAAAATTAAAGTTAAGCAATGCTGAAAATAAATATTCAGCCTCCGAAAATGAATTATTGGCTATGAAGTAGGTCTTTTAGGCTTGTTGGGCAGGCACTTTAACCTAGTGACCAATCAGTTCCCCTTATAATGGCTGAGCAAAAAACAGGATGGTAATGCAAAGTGTTGCTACTGGGCACTTTCCTTCTAACTATTTCAATATTTTTTTTACCCATAGACTTGCACCGGCTAACTGGAATACTGATGGACTGTTGTGGTGCTACAAAGCATTCCTGTGAGTCTGACACGGGTGATTTTGTGCTAGAATGGGGTAGCTTGACATTCTGTTTGAGAAAATGGGCAATGTGCCTTTAAGTGCTTATAAAGTGAATTATGCCTGTCTAAGTTTCACAGTAATTTATCCATGCAGTCAAACTTATTATGTAGTTAATAGATAAATAATTGACATGTGATGGTATATAAAAAATAGGTTGTTCCTTCCTCAGTCAGTAGTTCATTGTGGGTTAGAGCATAAACTTTGATTGAAGAATTATGATATCTTTAATTTAATGGCCTAATCATGGCTTATGGCAGACTTACGGTGAGACAAGTTCAAACAAAGATTTTGTTTGTGGAGTTGTGAGTTGTTTAAGCAAGCTACTCCTTGGTAGGCATGCATGAGACTAAACCTTTCAGTCCTGTTTTCAAGAAATGTACCTTTTCTTATGCATTTCCATCTCAAGAGTTTGAAGTGCTTACAATATACAGGATTATATCAGCAAAGTTTGAATGCTAGCTATTGCAATCCTCAAATGTCCAAAAAATACACCATAGCAAACTAACAAAACATTAAATACAGCTGGCACTAAGTAATAATTAAAACAATAAACACCAAATAAAAACCATAACAAAACTTAAATAACAACTGAAAGTATTTCTACCTCCCTGAACCCCACATATCCCTGTGAGTTAGCACGATGATGGGGAAAGAGTATATATCCAAAACCTGTCATTGTGTAATCTCACACTTCTAAAAGCCAGCATTTCTTACTTCCCAATACATTCCATTAACTACTACAACCTGCCTGCACCACATAAAATAAACCTCATTGCATTTGCATATATGAATGATTACTTAATTTTCACACACCATGTTTTAATATCGAAACAAACATCTCTTCAATGTTTTCAATTACAGCCATGTATAGTTAAAAGGAAAATATATACATGTGTGCCTGTGGGGTGTGTGTGTGTGTGTGTGTGTGTGTGTGTGTGTGTGTGTGTGTGTGTGTGTGTGTGTGTGTGTGTGTGTGTGTGTGTGTGTGTGCCTGTTTGTCAACATTACATTCCTGCAAATTCATATTCGTTACTTCAGTAATGCTGTCTGTCCATCTTAGCTTGTACCACCATATTCTTCTTTTGCTTTCAGTCTTTCCCAGTCTTATTCTATTCTCTAGTGAATACAGCATTTCCATTATGTGACCAAAGTATGGGAGATTTACTTTTAGTTTCAGGGCATCCTTTTAGCACTCTGGATGTATTTCCTTAATTACTGACTGAGATGATGATGAAATAGATAACCTAAAATGTAATCTTATATTCAAGGACAAAAAAGCCCTAGATAATATAAACAAATTAAACAAAAAGTACAAAAACATTTTTCAGCATAAAATATCTATAAATTTAGAAAAAAAACAAATTATACTCATATTCTTTCAATCCTAAAAGCTTACATAAAATTGCAGTAAGGTCTAAATGTTTAAATAAAAGGAATCATATAAAAGAAATTATATATGTTGAAAACAAAAGAAAAATAAAAGCCTCTGATATGAACAGCATATTATACTGTTTCAAAAAACATTATGAGACCATAAATATTCCTAAATTAAACAGTGAAAATGAAAGCCAGGATAAATTCTTAATAGATAATATCCCGAAGACCCTATCCCCTGAAAATATAGCCAAAATTGATAAACCTTTTACATTTAAAGAACTAAAAGAACAAATAAATAAATTAAAAACTAATAAATCACCAGGTTTAGATGGACTGATTCCTGAATATATATAAAATATTTTCTGACAACATATTAAAAATATTATTAAGTGCATTTCATGAAATTAATAATACGTTTATTAGTCCACCATCATGGAAGTACTCTCTCATCTCGCCTATACTTAAACCTAATAAAGAACCTACTTACTGTTCTTATAGACCTATCTCACTTTTAAACATAGATTATAAGATTTTTATGAGCATAATAGCAAATATAATTAATTACATTTTACCTAATCTAATTGAAGAGGACAAGACAGGTTTTATAAAACAGAGAAAAGTCCAAGACAACAGAATAAGACTTGTATCCTTAATAGATATAGCAAATAAAAATAAAAATGAATTAACCATACTGAGTCTTGATATCAATAAAGCATTTTCACTTAGCTGGTCTTACCTATTAAGAGTATTAAAACAGTATAAATTTTCTCCTGTCTTCCTAAAACTAATTGCAAAACTTTATGAAGATTCTACCGCTTTTGTAAAAATAGGTTCTTTCTTATCCTCTTCCTTCATACTCATAAAAGGCACAAAACAAGACTGCCACCTTTCCCCTTTAATATTTGCTCTAGCCAAAGAACCACTGGCTAATTATGTTAGGAATAACCCAGAAATAAAAGGTTATGATCTCAATAATGGTATACCCCCAAAGATTCAACTATTTGCAGATGATCTATTACTAACTAATGGAGACATTGGAACATCTTCAGACCACCTTATTAAAGCTCTAGATTTATTTGAACACTTGTCAGGATTAAAATTCAATCATAACAAAACCCAATTTCTCTTAATAAATAAAAATATAACTGCTAAAATGAGAAATTATAAACACTTCAATTGGGATACTACACATATTAAATATCTAGGTGTCTAAATTAGTTCAAATATTAAGGAAACAGTAACTATAAACTATAGTAACCTAACAAATTCAATCACCAATCTCATAGATAACTGGAACAAACTTTAATTTTACCTTCTAAGATAGGCTAATGTTAGTCAGAATGATTTTACTAACCAAAATTCTTTATATTATTGAATCTCTGATCATTCCTCCACCCAAAAAAATTTCAAAAAAGATCAATAACATTTTATTAAAATTCTTCTGGTACCCTCAAAAACCATGATATCTTTGCAAAGAAACACTGCAAGTTGGAAAGAAGGAGGCATTAGTTTCCCCAATATTGACTTTTACATAAATGCTGCTATCTTTAATACAATATTTCTATGGATGAATGTCTCATTTAATTCATATTGGAAGTTAATACATGAAAAAATGTTATTAACCAATAACAAAAATCTAATTGAACCTCTCACTATAATACAAGGAAATGTCTTTATATGGTCACTAAAAATATATATACAAAACAAGCAGAATTTACAATCCTGCTCCTTCATTAATCTAATACTAACAAACTTTAAGATATTTACTCAATCCAACCAGTTAGTCAAAAATGCATTAATATCTTCCTTTCCAATTGCCCACACTAATGAGTGCTTAACTACCTTTGATATTAACAAAATGTTGGAATTTAAAAATAGCGATTTATTATACTGGAATAAATTTTTGTCATCTAATAAAATCCATCCAGCTAACTATTTAATTGCTAGGTATGTATTACACAATAATAACTGGATAGACATAAAAAACCTGTAGAGACTTTATAATAAAACTATATTCACCTTGCAATCTCATGGAAATAACAAACCTAAAATACTGGAATTAATGTTAAATATTATAAGTGGGTCTTTGAAATGAACCTCATTTATATCCTTAATTTATAAAGCTATTAGATCTGATTTTAGTTTTATAAATCCTTCTTACTGGGAGTAGTCCATGAAAATAAATAAAGAAGAATTTACTACTAACAATAAAAACTTCTGCTAAAATCAATAGGGAAAACAACTATATCTCCTTACTGGAAGATGTATACTTGGAAATTCCTCCACAGATGATATTTCACACCACAAATAATTGCAAAAATGTATAAAAAAGTTATATAGAATGTTGGAGATGTAAAACAAAAGACGCTAATTGGTATCATAAGATTATTACATGTACAATGCTATCTCAATTTTGGAATGAATTTAGACATTTTTGTAAAGCCTTGTTGAATGATAATTGTATACTTTCAAATTCTCTCATTGTGTTTAATGTACCAATACCGGAGGATATACCCAAAACTCAAGTACATATATTATGATCAATTCTTGCAGTTGCAAGAAAAGTTGTAACAAAAAAATTGGAAAACTAACTCTCCTCTATCTTTTAAAAATGAATTTATATACTTAGCTACAGCTCTATGTGAAAAAGAAATTTCTACCATAAAGCTTAAAACAAGAAATCTAACAAACAACTTTATTTCCTGGGAAAAGCTATACTTATTATTGAAAAAAAAATTAAATGATTTCCTGAATGTATATGTTAATTTAACTTTGTTATGGACTCTGTACATAGTTATTTTCTATTCTAATTGTATATATGTTACTATTGTTATTATTATCATTAAAAATAAAAAAGATATTTATGAAAAAAAGATATCAAAGTGCCACCATTGGTTCAATACGATTTCAAAACACATTAAAATTTCATACAAATATAAAAATTATAAAAATCTAACAAACACTTAATAATTTAGCATTCAGTATTGCATCTGGTATAACTTTGCTATATTTTTTGAGCTTTAAGAAAACATTTGATATTTACAAAATCAGTTAGCCCTGGGACTTTGTCTTGTAAGAAATCTTCCAAATTACTTCTTACAAGCACGCAATGCATTGGTATTATCTTGGAATAGATCAGTTGTAAACTAAACTTTATAAAGCAATTACATGATGCAGAATGTTTTGTTAGTTCATTACCAAAATCTTTATTTTTAATTGCTATTTCATGTTTGTAATTTTTGTAATGTCTTCTAGTGGTTTTACCCACAAAAAAAAAAAAAAAACTTGTACAAGATTAACAAGAAGCCAAATAAACTGCTCCCAAAAATAAAGATGTTTTTGACCCAGATCTGCTTACCTGTTTTAAAATTGTAATAGATCCTTCACTTATGTATTAACAATATTTGCAGTGTTGACACTGAAAGACTGAAAGGTCCCAGCAATATTATATAAATTGCTGGAACAGGTCCAGCTGCTCTCAAGTAACTTTTTAATGTTACAATTTTTTTTTTTTTTTTTTATTTGCTTGTTTTTTTTTTTGCAAGGTCCTTATTACCTAAAATGGACTTCCAATTATTGCTGACTGTTCTTTTTATTCTGTTCACTTCAAGGGGAACATAAAGAAGAAAAGTCCTAAAAAGTTAACTACATGTCACTTCTTTGTTCATAAAATTCTGATGCCCATCTTTTAAAATGGATTTAAACTTAACTCAGCAATTTTTCTTTACTTCTGAAATAATTCCATCTAAAAAGTAAGACCAATAACCCTTCCAAAAACAGTTAAGAAAGTCAGCTTTCAAGTCAAAACACACATCCTCACTAAGTAACCTATTTAATCATAAAAACTACCCCAATTACATTATTTTCATATGAAAAAAATGCTGACAGTTATAAAATAAATGTTTAGAAAGTGTTTTTTCTGAAAGTATTGTTATAAAAGCATCTATTGACAATATCAATAGAAATACTTAAGTCCTGAAAATTAACAGTACTATCTTGATAAACGTTTGTAAAACTTAAAAAAATCAGTCCTAGTATTCAAGTTTTTAGAAAATATACAAACATAGTTCTTGATGCTATTCCATATATGTAATGTTTGTGCAAAGAAGGAAAGGGGTGGATGCTAAGAAAATAATGTTCCCACCTTCCCATCACTAAATTAGTGAAAACTGGTGCTACCCTCGCATATATATCTACCCCTTTATTTTGTTTATAATACTGATTATCAAATGTAAAGAAATTATTTTGTAATACAATTTTAAAAATAAATTATCAAAATAATATAGCTATTGTCATAGTCATATACGGACAGGTAATTTCAAATAAATTCTAATCCTTTCTCGTGAATAATGCAAGTAAACAAAGAAGGAACGTCCAAAGTTGCAAAATAGTTTTATTACCTATGAATTTATATTTGTTCAATATATACAAAAGTGCCACAGAGTCCTTGATATAAAATCTAGATTTTTGTACAATTAGGGTTAAAATAGAATCAAGAAACTTTGAAATAGGTTCAGTTTTATTAAAAATCTGAGGCTGCAGTGACCCTAAAAAGTGAATTCAAAGTGTTTTTATGAATTTTAAGTATTCCAAATAGCCTAGCAATCTTAGGACATTCCACTTTTAAAAATTCATATAAAACAAAGTCTATCTTACCCTGATGCAACAGGTCTATTAAGAAACAATCAACCAAGAATATGTTTTATCTATATCTTCAGCTCTAATTTCTCTTTAATAGTCATCAGTTAGCATTACTGTCATAGCTTTAATGTAACCAAGGGAGTTTATAATTATGACTTAATTTCCTTTATCAGCTTTCATATTTCATAAATCTTTTTTTCTACTCAAATGAGCTAATGCATTTTTTTTCTGCTGACAAATTATAAAGCCTAAAATTTGGATTTATTGTTAATAAATCCCAACACTCACTGATATATGCCAGAAAATACATGCAAGGTATTCTGCAAAGCAGGATTAAAAATACTTTTTTGACAAAATGTTAAAATTAGCACATTTAAAATGTTGTGTGTGTCATGAAATATTTAATGCAGATTTAACTTACACACTAAAGTTTCAAATCAATTAAAACTTTACACAAATTTGCTCTGTTTGAAAGTATAAATGAAAAACATTCGTTTAAAAATAGCACAAGAAACTTATTTAATGAGGAACTAAAAGAGGACAGTCACTACATTGTCTTCCCTTTTTCATGACCTCTGCCTCTGTGTTTCCTTTTTGGATTTGAATTATTCCTCTGTTTGTTGAAATGGGAATGCATTAAGAAAACTTGGAATAATGTGTATTAAACAAGCATAGGTTGGTCTCAGTTTCTGTACAGCTGTATATCATGCATTGTTTTTGCAATTAGCTGTTAACTCTCAAATTCTTTCCTTTTTGCTGTCATTGCTATCCATGTAATACAACATTTATCAGACTCAATTGATGTGTTTTCTCCTACAGACATAGCTACAATTTGCATTGGCTAGTTTCCTTGCTGTCATACCTCTTGACTTCTCACAGCAAGAAATCTACACAAAGCCATAAGTAAAAGTGGGACAAAGGCCCAAATATAGGGACAATTTTTAAATATTCATCTTAAAAACTTAGAAAGTTGATAGAATAGCAGGTTTTGCATTAGCATGAATTTTCTGGAGAGTATGAAATCTGAAACTCAAATTTCTGTCAATATTTTCTAACTGCAATCTTTATTGATTTGCCACTAATTTGCCATAAAACCACAGTTTTATAAAAAACAGACCAGAAATATGAAGCCAGAATATGGAAATTTTGTGAAAATCTGTACAGTTGACAGATATGCTCGCTGTAAGTCAATAGGCTGCAGAAAACTATCAAAAAGTGTTTTTTTTTCTTGCCATAAAATGTCTAATCAAAGTGATTTAATTATAATGTCATCCCCACACTCTTCCAAAAAAAGTTACCATCTTCATTTAATATTACCTTGTATTATAAAGTGTTTGTACTGAAAATACAATACTGGAGAATATGTGCACGTGCCTAGAGATACATTAATAATATTTATATATTTTCATCCTGCATTGGTGTTAAGATTATGGAAAACTCTTTAAATAGGATCATTTTAAAATGTAATTATAGCATAGATCATGATATCTTTGACAATCATAAATACCATAATTTATCAGCTCTGCCACATAAAATAATCTTTGTACAAAAGTACAGAAGTGGTGATGACCCATTCTTCTTCATCTGTATTAATGCATGCACTACTTTAAGGAACAACAGCCTTTAACCTGAATAATCAGAATTTAAACCAAGTTCCCTCTCTTGCAGACTATGTAACCATTTGTAAGGATTCAAAGCATAATTTCAGATTATCATGGTCTCAAGTTAACTATCACAAACCCACATCATCCTTGGCAGCAATATGGAAGGACACTACCGTTTTTATGAAACTAAAATCCTACAATTGTGAACTTAAAGTTATTAAACAGCAATATGAGGAAGTGCAGCAAACATTTAAAATTTCTTCTCACATTCACTAGGACACCTTAAAGTATTTGCTTAATACAAAATTAGGGTAATGACAAACATCTCAAATTAAAAAAAAATGGAATGAAAAACTCAGCAATTGGCAAATACAACATTTTGGATTAATAGTATACTGTACAAAGACATCATAAAAGATCACAGGATGCTGACAAGAAAAAGAGCAACTTACGTTGGCATTCAGTGTTCAATCAGTATGCAGTATTCTTCATTTTTACTTGTACAACATCTCTTTAAAAGTTGTTATCTTTATCCAGTGGTTACTAGGGTACAAAATTGCAATTACAATTCACTCAAACAATAATGGAAGAGCACATTCCTAAACAGTTAAGTGACGTCTTCCTTATAATAATAGCAAAATAAACTTCTAGGCTTTAGTTTCAGTGAAGTGGTGAGTATCCTGTGTTACAGGTCAACTGCTCTTGTTTGATATAATATACACATTTCATAAAATTTAGATATAGAATTAGAAATCACATGATGATAGACTTAATTCAGTAATGACAAAAAAATGTCTGCATGTAGCTCAAAGGCAATAGCTTCACAACTGTATGGAAATCACAGGTATAGGTGAACAGACATTTATCTGCCATATAATGCAAAACAGAATGATAAAATGCTATTACTTTATTGAAGCAACTCTTTCCATAAGCAGCATAGAAATGGATCATCATCAAAAGCAGGGAAAAGCGGTTTACTATCAATTTGTCGAGTGCAACTTGTGCTATTTACAAAATGTCGAGAGAGCCATATGTCGACTCAAAACATCAACACAAAAAATGTCAGAACTTATATCAGTGAATGCAATACAGCATTCGCTGTTGTGAATTCTGACATTCCAAACCATATCGCACAATAGTGGGGATCAGGAAATGCACCCTTACCCTCACTGTAGTGCGATCTCGGAGTTTGTATATATAAATAGGGGCTATGGAGGGTGTAGGGGAGTTTGCCCCTATGCAAACATGTAATGTAGTGTGGCAACTTTGACAGGCAGACAGTCTGGGAGTCTGTTTCTTGTTTGAAAATGTCGATATTGACATTTTCGGATATCTGATTTGACATTTACGTTAGTCGATGTTGTGTGAACCGACATTTCAGTTCGACAACATGTCTATTCGACTGTGTTACAGTCGACAAATTGATAGTAAACTGGGAAAAACAATGCATTGCTTAACTACCTTTATTTTTAGCAATATTTCTCTAAGCTGAACATAACCAAGCTAGCCAGTTGAAGATTAATGAGTACAATTTATATACTCTTTGAAAGGCAAAATGGAAGCAAGTCTAAGTCCTAGATAAGCAAGTAGGTCAACCAATTTATCTACTTGTAAACTGCTGTCTATATAATCTGCAGGGGATTATAAAATGGCACAAATATAGTGTTTAAAGAATTAATTTGCATTTGTAATTTGCATTAATGTTCCAGCTGATATTCCTACAGTTTTTAATCAAATCTTAATAGTGTCTGAAGTTTAATAAAAATTGTATTATAAAGTTCACAAGGGAGCTATACTATCCTAATAAATACTAATTGGACAAAAACACTAATAATCTAACATATCTGAATATCACTTAAGGTGTCCATTCAAATTAAATAGAAGAAATTGGCCAAGAAGGATTTCTGATTCACCCCCATATTAAAGGGAAAACACTTTAAAACATTCAGATATCTTAGTGCAAACATTTCTATGTGAAAGCTCAAAATAATACTTTTTAATAACATCTCTTACAACATCTATGTTTGACAAGCATGTAAACATATTCTTCTGACAAACAATTTCCAATGTTTTGATAACTCTGTATCCACTACAAGGCCATAATTGTGTAAATCAAAAATAAGATTTAGCCATTAATTTAGCAAAAACATTGCACTGAACAAAGGTTTTCCCCCAAAAGCATTGCTGAGATCTAAAATTAAGCCTTTACCTACTAAATAATCAGTAAAATGAATTTTCAATTATTGCAAAACAGGGAGAAAGGAGCAATTTAGGAAGGTATTTTTTCAATAAATTCTTTGTGCCTTTTCCCTGAGCATCTCAAAAATAATTAAGCTCTAAATGTGAATATATATATATATATATATATATATACACACACACACACACACACACACACACACACACACACACACACACACACACACACACATATATATTTTTAGTAACTGGTTGCAAACTTTAAAGAATTAATTAAGAATAGTGCCATAAAAAGTGGGCTTAATGGCAATGTACAATAATCAACAGTAAAGAAGGAAAACAAGGAAGAATGACATTTTTAATTATGTTATCAATAAGAACATTTCTACCTGCAAAACTGGCTGATCTTCTTAAATTCAGGCCAGCTATTTACAGACTTATTGCTGACTTATCTTGTATATAATTGGTTCTTATAATCGATCACTGAAGCAATTTTGTTATCATGCAATAGAGTATAAGACTTATTCTGATAACACAATATGGGCTGGTGTAAATGATTCATTACATTAAATATATTTTTTTCTTAAACCTCTCAGTTTAAGTTAACTTCCTTAGTCACATATACCATCGGTTTTCTGACTTTCAGAATTTCAAATTGCCTTACAGAACAAGATATTACATCCAAAGCAATACTCCAGATAGGAAGCAATGTGATGGAGATAAATTTATAATTTTAAACTTCATTTCAAAATTTTTTTTTTTTTACTATTAGGCTCAGCATAGTAAGAACTAAGTCAAGTAGACATGAATGCATGAAACATGAATATCTAGTATGATAAGTACATTCTGAATTAATGTAAGATTAACAACATTTTATAATGTTGAAGGAATGTGACTAATTCAATTATCATTAAAATCACTAGTAACTTGTCCCATGCCAAAGTCAATAATCACTTGTTGAAAATATGAGAAATAAGTTAGTTGGAAGATAGAAAACATTATTAATTAAGCAGCTTTTTGGTAAGATAAGCTTTAAATTCATTGCATTAAATCCATTACCATTATGTTCAACAGTAATCCATTCTAACAACCCCTGAAAATACCCATCTCTCTTCTCATATACAGTATTGTAATTATCAAATCTAACTTTATTTTCTATGTTTGCATTTAAAACCAATATTTTTATGCATAAATGTCAGACTTATCTTCATTTCCCAAGCATATGTTTTCTAGATGACTCTTGTTTTTGTGCCTACTGACCATCAGTCTTTACTGCAGACAGTGCCCATTATTTCCTACACTCTAAGGGTTCCACCTAGGTTATCTGCCCCAAAGCTGCCCTCCTGCCCCACCCTCTCTTTTCCAATGGATAGTGGCCATCTCCATACCAACCCACCACTACCTCTCAGGATGGCCCTGCCCATTCTATTTTCAGTATGTTCAATTGGCAAAGATGTTAGTTGTCACCTGGATTACAGTAAAAGCTTTAGCCATCTACACCGACTCCAGGAATTCTATGTTATCAGATTTAGAATGCAAACTTTAAATGTTCAGAAAAAAAAAACAGGAATACGCAATGAAATAAAAAAAGAAAAATCGGATACAAACCACAATGTACACAAATTTTTGTGTTACACAGTTATTACAATGGAAATGCCCAATGGAGAGAGTATCTCAGAAAAAGAGGAACGCCACTTTCGCCAATTATTCATATAGATATAATCTGAGAAAAACACTTACACAGCCATAAAGTCAACTAAAAATACATACAGATGAACACAAGGTAATAAAACATCACATAGTACCTCTGCAGCCAATATCTGTGGTATAGAGGGATAGATGCTTGAAATTGAACATAAACAGCTTGAGCTCAATTAATGTTTAGGAGAGTAGAGTGACCGGCTTAGGCCAGCCTGTCCATTCTGAGGGGTGGGGCTGGGGAGATTTGATGGTCCCAGTAGGCCAATTTGCCACTGTGCCAGTAGAGACCAGTAGAGGCCAGTAGAGGCCTGCATGATATCAGTGGCTCAGAGCAAGAAGACACATTGATTAATGGTCACTTAAGCAGAAAAACAAAAGTCAGCGCAACAAAAACAAACAAACAATTGGGATATGGTCAGACAACAGAGAATTGGACAAAATGAATAGAGGCAAACAGTACCTTCTCTTATAGGAACTGTATTTTTTTCAACTATACAGATACCATCTCTCACACAGTTGAAGCCAATAAGCACTTTCCCTCAGTGTTGTATGTCAAGAAAAAGCTATGAAAGACTCTTTGCATAAACTGCTTGACTCACTATACACTCAATCATGGAAGATAACACAGACATAGCACAGCAGAAGTACAGTGAGAGTCATACCTCTCAACTGATATGATTTAGTCATAGCACTGATTTTAGACATAACATTTAGCCTTGCTACTCCTAGAGTTACTGATGATCCTTATAAAGTCAGACCTGGGTACGGGTACATTCTTTATAAAACAAATAAACTAAGCCTATATAAAGATTCCATTTCACTAGCTATATAGTGTGAAGCACATAAAGACCTTGTATGGTGAAAAATAAGAAAGTCCTGTGATTTATGACCTTCTACAAAGATTTCTAAAGGCCAGTGTCATGAATTTTAATGTTTGAAGGTTGAGAGGTATAAAAAGAACATAGTGTGGTATTGACGATACAAGCAGACAGAATAAATACTAGACAAAACATTAGGCAAGTTAAATTGTATTAGTATTCCACATCTCCAAAGGTTACAATAAGTTAGCTAAAAGGCACATAAATCATTCCCTGAATAATACTATAGACAAAATGTTTATATTCAGCATGCACAAAACAGATTAGTCACTTCATAAGATTGTGATTTCCTGTTTTTGTACATCATTTTAACCAGATAACTCATATTCAAAGATCAGTGCAATAAAAAGTTCAATAACCTTTATCTTCCCTGATTAAATAATATTTTTACAAATATCTTAACTAAGCCTGTGAGTTTAGATGAAAATAAATATATTTCTGTCATAAAATAGTTGTTACAAACTCAGACTATCTGTAACTCATACATGCCAAACTCTTTTTAAATATAATTGATATATACAATCAATAAGCACAGTCCAATATAAAAACTTTGTTTAATGTAAATCAGACTTGAGTAACTAACCAAAAAAAATCTATGTTAACTGTAGCACTAGATATGGGAGAAGTTTTTTAAAATAATTAGGCATCTGGTGGTGTTAATATTAGTGACTGGTGATTTGATCACTATTGACATTATATAATACCTCCTTGTATGAAACAAGAAAAAGGGTGTAGATGCCAAAGCTAATTCTTTAATGGAATTCTTCTGAACTTATTCTTCTCTTCTGCGTTCACACAGGTGCTACATAAGCTCTAAGTCAAATCTCTTGGAGTTGCTACAAACTAGATGGCAGAGTTAGTGGGTGAAAGAGAAGAGTAGCTCCTCTGTTTAGAAAGAATATAGGTGTGGTTATGGATAAAGGAGAAGTGGAAACACACACACACACACACACACACACACACACACACACACACACATATATATATATATATATATATATATATATATATAGACAGATAGATATGTATATGTATATATATATATATATATATATATATATATATATATATAAAACCCCAAATTAGATTATTTGAATCAGCTTTGACTTAAAAATAATATTGGAGGTGTGATATTAAGAAACATCTGCAGTGTAGTAGCACACTGATAAATATCAAAGATGTCATGGTGCAATGTGGCCCAGTGCTGCTTAGTTATGAAGTAGAACTAGAATAGTGCTGGTATTCCAGAAAAATGGATGTGTAGCCATTTAAAGTGCCTGTGTTACTGACAGCAAAACTATAATGCAGGTGGGCACATAACCAATGTAATAAAAGCAGCAAGGTGGCATGCTCAAGGTTATGTGGGTTCATATGGACAATGACTACCTCATAGATACAACACAGGTACTGTGAGTAGGCCACAAAGTGCCACCTTATTCCACCATCTAAATGGAGATGAAAGAAGTGATAGGAAAGACGGAAAAGAGACTAGGGAAAGAAACACACATAAGCTTAACCTTAAGGAAAAATAGGAGAAGAAAGGAAAGGTATTTTTGTAATAGCTGCCCATTTGTGATGTCTTTAAGAGGAAGCGTAGAAAGGGAAGTTAACAATGAGCTTGTGTGGCATGGAAAGAGATGGTAGGGAAGATATCACCAGCAGACAAATTTACATAAAGCAGAGAGAGATATAGACAGAGATGGAGGCAGAGATAGCAATATAGATACAGATACAGAGAATGATAGAGGCATGGTATTGACACGAAAGTTTAAAAGTCAGAGGAAACAGTGGAGGGATACAGACATACAGAAAGAGGACAGCTAAAGACTGGGGAGCATTGGACTGTAAAATTAGGGAAGCAACTCATAAGGAAGGCAAACTCATGAAAGAAGATAGGGAACTTGTCTGACAGGCCTAGACCAGAATTCACCCAGATGTTAGTCATTACTTTGGTGGGCTTCATGGGCAGGTTCTATCCCAAATGGCCCACTGGTGAGGGACTGATAGTCATGCAGCTTTATCAGCCATCAGAGAAGGGACTCCATGGATCCCAGTCATGGAGTCCAACCACTGGGTCACTTCAGTGGTAGACATCCTTTGTACCTACTGTTGGGCACAAAAAGGGTGTGTTTTTGTGTAACTCACAGAAAAGAAGCCACAGCCACCCTTCTGAATTCTGGCCAGAGAGGACATATGTGAACTTCTCCAATCAATTTCACCAGGATGACTATTTCCCTTACTGAGAGGTAGACCTGGTAACCACTAGTGACCTGCCAGAAGGCACATCAGCTGGTGAAGACAAATGTGGCCACTGAAATTCCACATTATGTACCACAGATGGACTTTTATAAATAAAAGTCAAAAAGAGAAACAGAACAAAACAACACCAGAGTAGATAGGTTTGTTAAAAAGTAAATTTCAATTGCACACTACAAACATGGACATAGTATACATATCCTGCTACCTGGACAGTCTCCCAAGCCTCTTTAGACATGTTTCTCTGTTGAAGTCTATTTCCTTATCTGCAATAAAAGAAAACATAGACTACTTAGTATAAAGTGGTAGCAATTGAAAAGACACAAACACAACTTTATTTTCTTGCAATGTAGATTATTGCACATGAGACTACACTTGTGGGTCAGGTCCTAAGACAAAATTCTATAATGGCAAGTCAGCAAACAAGACCTTTAGGCCATTTAAGTTTTCAGCATTGGAACAGAAGTGAAAACAATAGCTCAAATGGAAACTGGGGATTAATGCAATGTGTCAGACATTAGCAGTAAGAATTTATAAATATAAGGACATAACATCTACCTATAAAGAGCAACAACTTCCATTTCTCAGACCCCTTTCAGACTTCATTATAAAACTTTCAGTTAATAACAAGATGATCTTCACTTACAAAAAAAAATAATTATATTGCACTCACAGGGGTATTACTGCAGCATAATGATAAATTTGATCCAAAGCCATTAGTTGCTCAAAATTTGGCATGTTAGCTATGACATATTGTAATCCAAACAAAATCCAAGCAAAACAGAAAGGATTTTTCCTTCTCGTCTAATAGCAAATCAGGAGAGACAATATATTTAGACTATAACTGTGTTCTACATACTGGTTAGAAGTTTACAAAACACTCTGAATGGAAACCACTTATAATGTAATTTGTCAGCTATGGCATATTGAGAATGAAAAAACATATTTTCCAGATAAAATACATATATTTTTTACAATTGATCAATGACAGCACATAAAAGAGTACCGCAGGGCATTACTGTTTTCTGCATACAGTGGAGAAGTTGAAAATAAGATTCCCAGTGAAATGGAGTATAATGCAGACTGCAGACAGCATTGAACAACTAAAGATGTATGGCAGTAGAACCTATATATAAAAGACTTTACCAGGAATTCAGAAAGAGCCCCACCACATCAAATATGATAAAAGGGCCTATTTCCATACTACAGGAAAATGTTATTCTTGGACACATTAGCTGCAATCAGGAAAGGCATAATTTGCATATCGCTAAATAGTCCTTAGCTACCATGAATGAAAATCAGCACTTTTTTGCAGTAGTCAATAATAGCAGCCTAGTCATTGTGATGGCATAGGCACCCTCCCATACCTTGTACAAAACAAATGCAAACAATTTAAGCACAAACACACACACACACAAACATACCTCTTACCTGTCCCTGAGTTGACACCATGTTCCTGATGGTGCTTTGTGTTTTTTTCCCTGCCCTTATAAATCATAGATCCTTATAGTTAGTCTATAATGCCAGATATTAAAGTTTCATATTTCTTATGATCATAAAGTACATTGACATGATAGAGCTATTACTATATTAATTTTCTATATGAGTCACAGTGACAGTTTAAATATTCTCCCTGGTGCTATCTAGTCTTCCTACCTGTTTTCTATCAAAGCATCCCACTACATGGACACATCCTCTTCTCTCACAAGTGTCTGTCCCAGATTTTACATGATACCCCTGTTATTGCTTCTTATAGGTGCCCTGTCCATAGTAGCTCATAAATTATTGCAATCCTTGAATAATGTCAGACATTAGAGTTTCATATTTCTTATGCACACAAAAAAAAAATACTGCTATAGTTACTGGTCACACACAATAGTTCCTGAAGTCCACCAAGTATGTCACAAAATATAAGCACAGCACGGCTCAATTAATCAGGAACCACGAACCACTGCAGTAAAAATCTTTTATTAAAAAAACATACAACGAATAAAAACGCTGTTGGATGTTGAGCGCTTTCATCTAGTACCTCTAGATTTCTTCAGAACATCAAACAAGGTGTGTCATACATTTTAAATACCTAAATTACCCGCCTTTTTTTTCCAATTACATATATTTAACCCTTAGTGTAGCATATAAAATAAAACCAACAATTCTGCCTACAGTACTATAAAACTTTAAAAATGTACAAATTTACTCAATTTGATCAAAATTAATGCTCCATATATATCTGTTACTATTGTTTGACAATATATGTATTTCACAAAACATCAAAATTTGGTACATAAACAGTAATATTGGACTACTCTACCATAAATATAAATATGATTTATGAATTACTACTTCTATGTTGTGTTTGTAAAAGCCTATTATACATGGTGTGTGGCATTGTTGTTTTGCCTAATATCAATGTGAGGTATAAATTATACCCTCAATAAGGGTTTGGTAGGTATGACTTCATTGAGGCCAGGTGGTGTGGCTGCCTCTAATCGCAGTTGCCATTTTATTTCTTTTTCCCCCACAATGGCCTTTATGTTGCCTCCTCTAGGGTTATAACTAACCACATCGAGTATACCAAATTTAAAGCTCCTACATAACTCACTATTTAATATATGTCTCGATAGTGCATTATTGGTGTCATTTCTTTTAATGCAATATAAATGGTCATACATTCTATTTTTTAGAAATCTATCTGTCATTCCTACATAATAATTTTCGCATGTATCGCAGATAGCCAAATATACTACATGTCTTGTTAAACAATTGCCATTTTTGAAATGAACCTTGGTTCTATTTCTGTCCTTTAATACTATACTTTTGCCTTCATATATATATTTGCAGTAGTTGCAGCATCCACACTTTGTAGTACCCCTACTTACGCTCTTACTATCTATCATGGAACTTTGTCTTATTTCAATAAGTCTATGGAGGCTGTTACCTGCCTTATATATGAAACTGGGCATTGGGGGAACTTTGTCTTTAACCCCTGCATCACTTGTCAAAATGTACCAATGTTTTGCTATTATTTGCTTTATCTGATGTGTATGGTCACCATATTTCACAATGCATGCTCTCTTATAAAAATCCCCCTCTGTATTCTTTTGTCTATTGCTCGTAGATATTCCTATGCCTAATAGCGGGGGATATTTCCTACCCCATTCCTGCATTACATAGTGTGTTAAATCTTCCAACATCTTATCAGGGTATCCCTTTTCTCTAAACATAGTCTCCATAAATCTAATTTCCTTTAACATATTGTTCCTTTCTGATGTCATCCTCGCTGCCCTTATCAATTGCCCTTTCACTATATTGTACTTGACTTTATATGAATGAGCACTGGAATAATGCAAATAACCATTGCTGTAAGTCTCTTTCCTATGTATCCTGGACTGGAATGTCTTGCCATCATTGTAGACGTAAACATCTAAGTAGTTTATTCCTTTACTATCACTTTGATAGGTGAATCTTAGGTAGCTGGTAGTACCATTGATATATTTCACAAAATCTTCTAATTCCTTAATATTCCCTGTCCATAACAGAAATATATCGTCCAGATATCTTACATACTTTTGGATCTTATGCATCCAGTTTGTATTGAAAATATATGTTGTTTCCCAATCTAGGAGAACCATGTTGGCATACATGGGGGCACAGGCTGCCCCCATTGCCACCCCTGAGATCTGTTTATAATATTCTCCTTCGAAAAAGATATAGTTGTGGTCTAGTACTATTTCCATAAAAGAAGTGAGAAGGGCAATCTCTTCCTCTTGCAACCCACTAAAGTTTTTTAAACTCTGTATAAAACTTTCTATTCCTTCATTCTTTGGAATACATGAGAATAATTCCCTGACATCAATGGTGACAAAAATTGTGTCAGCCGACCACAATTCCTGTTTGAATATTCCCAGGAATTCCCAGGAATCCTTCATTATATGGGGTATGCATTTATACATATGTTTCAACCTATTGTCCACTACTTTACCATATGGGAATGTCTTGCTAGCACTCCCTGATATGATGGGTCTGAATGGAGGGTCAATAGGATCTTTGTGTACCTTGGGGATCCCTCTTATAGTAGCCAAGATAGGGTACTCAACTTTCAAAAATTTATAGAGTTCTTCATCCACTCGATTATCTAACAAAAATTCCTCCAAATAGGAGTCTATTCTGTTATGAGCAATATTTACTTGGTTTAAGGAAGATACTTCGTACTGGTTTGAATCGTTTAATATTTCAAATATCTTGTTGCTATATTTTTCTTGGTCATACAATACTATCCCCCCCCCCCCTTATCAGCCACCATAATCCTGACATTTTCAGAACAGATGGAATCAATTACTGAATAGATGTTGTTAATCATAGTTTGGTCCTTCTTCTGATATTTGCTTTTCTTATATAGCTTGTAAATATCCCCCTGTATCACATTCTCAAAGGTCTCCAGTGTTTTCACCATAGGAGGTGTGAAAGTACTCTTTTTTCTAAGGTCAATATTCATAGGTGCAAGTTGTGACCTATTTTGGAAAAATATCCCTAAGTTAAGTTTTCTTAGAAATAACTTTACTTCTACCAGGGTATCTACCAAGTCTAATGATTTATCCGGTATGAATTTCATACCCTTAGAGAATACTTGTGCCAGGTCTGATTGAATTATGTAGGAACTATAATTGTAGATTTTAACATCAGCTTCTTTAATAATTGTATGTGGACCCAATGCATGACTGTTGTTATCAACGTATACGTTGTTACTTAAGCTTGTATTATTTAAAACATTGTCTTTATTGGACACCTGTGTTATCTTTGTTTGTTCCACCTGGGAAACCCCTTCATCCTTCGGTGTACTGTGTGCCACTTGTCCTGCTCTCCTTCCTCTAAAAAAACATCTTCATTATGATAGTGAAATTCTTCAGCATGGGGTAAGTCCCTGGTATCTCCCTTGTATGTATCCCTCTGTCTCAACCTATCCTTATTATTCCACCTATATGCTACCCCTTGCTCATACTGCTGCATGTCACGTTCCAATTTTTACATTTTCTGGCAAACATTGTTTTGCTAGTGTGTTCAACATAGTCATACTGTTTAAAAAGCTTTTCCCATTGTGGAAATAGCTTATCTTCCTGTATTGCACTATCCATATTTTCCACTTCAGAAATCAAACCTGTCAATTGTGCATCATTGTTATCCATAATGAACTTCATAAACTGTTCCCCAAATTCATTAAACATATCATTGCATTTTTTTATGTTACAAACATTCATATCTCGCCCATAGGTCTTTTAAAAACGAAGTCCCATCGGGACTATATGGCAATTTAAACAACGCTTTAAGTACATGTTTTCAACCTGAATTGCTTTAATTTTCGTTAACTTATTACCAAAAATAAAAATCATTTGTTTTAAAGACTTATACTGGTCTTGCGCCACCTGCCCTTTACTGCTCCTGTTTCTACTAGATTCGAAATCGAATGGCAGTTGTAACAACTTTTCAACATTATAATGATTTAAATTTTCATTGCAGCCCTTAACGGGCTTCTGTCGCACAGTACCTGGAGTTTTGGTGTTGATATTGGTGCTAGGTTTGAATTTAGCACCATATGTCTTTTCTGGCAATTGCCTTTTTGGTTTAGCCCCCGAAATTAAGTAGGATTCCTCCTCGTTGTTGCGAAGCGAAATAAAGTTGGACAAAACTGAATTGCTGTTTCCATTTGTACGCTTATCTTTCCTCGGCGTGCAGGTGAGTAGGAATGGTGACGAACTTCTCCTTTGCCCGTTCGGGATGTCATCCTCACTCGCTTGGCCAATAAAGGATTGAGACAGCGCTAATACTTCCGCAGTAGAAGGCGGGTTTTGTATTTTTAAAGTGCCAGGTTTGGGAGTGAATAGTTCTATAAGGCGGGTTAGTTCTCCCTTTATTATAGCCATCTCAGAGTGAAGCTTGTCCACTTCATCTCGAGTAATGGGAGTACCTGAACCCGATACATCCTGCAATGAATCCATAGTCGACTTGTCACACACAATAGTTCCTGAAGTCCACCAAGTATGTCACAAAATATAAGCACAGCACGGCTCAATTAATCAGGAACCACGAACCACTGCAGTAAAAATCTTTTATTTAAAAACCATACAACGAATAAAAACGCTGTTGGATGTTGAGCGCTTTCATCTAGTACCTCTAGATTTCTTCAGAACATCAAACAAGGTGTGTCATACATTTTAAATACCTAAATTACCCGCCTTTTTTTTCCAATTACATATATTTAACCCTTAGTGTAGCATATAAAATAAAACCAACAATTCTGCCTACAGTACTATAAAACTTTAAAAATGTACAAATTTACTCAATTTGATCAAAATTAATGCTCCATATATATCTGTTACTATTGTTTGACAATATATGTATTTCACAAAACATCAAAATTTGGTACATAAACAGTAATATTGGACTACTCTACCATAAATATAAATATGATTTATGAATTACTACTTCTATGTTGTGTTTGTAAAAGCCTATTATACATGGTGTGTGGCATTGTTGTTTTGCCTAATATCAATGTGAGGTATAAATTATACCCTCAATAAGGGTTTGGTAGGTATGACTTCATTGAGGCCAGGTGGTGTGGCTGCCTCTAATCGCAGTTGCCATTTTATTTCTTTTTCCCCCACAATGGCCTTTATGTTGCCTCCTCTAGGGTTATAACTAACCACATCGAGTATACCAAATTTAAAGCTCCTACATAACTCACTATTTAATATATGTCTCGATAGTGCATTATTGGTGTCATTTCTTTTAATGCAATATAAATGGTCATACATTCTATTTTTTAGAAATCTATCTGTCATTCCTACATAATAATTTTCGCATGTATCGCAGATAGCCAAATATACTACATGTCTTGTTAAACAATTGCCATTTTTGAAATGAACCTTGGTTCTATTTCTGTCCTTTAATACTATACTTTTGCCTTCATATATATATTTGCAGTAGTTGCAGCATCCACACTTTGTAGTACCCCTACTTACGCTCTTACTATCTATCATGGAACTTTGTCTTATTTCAATAAGTCTATGGAGGTTGTTACCTGCCTTATATACGAAACTGGGCATTGGGGGAACTTTGTCTTTAACCCCTGCATCACTTGTCAAAATGTACCAATGTTTTGCTATTATTTGCTTTATCTGATGTGTATGGTCACCATATTTCACAATGCATGCCCTCTTATAAAAATCCCCCTCTGTATTCTTTTGTCTATTGTTCGTAGATATTCCTATGCCTAATAGCGGGGGATATTTCCTACCCCATTCCTGCATTACATAGTGTGTTAAATCTTCCAACATCTTATCAGGGTATCCCTTTTCTCTAAACATAGTCTCCATAAATCTAATTTCCTTTAACATATTGTTCCTTTCTGATGTCATCCTCGCTGCCCTTATCAATTGCCCTTTCACTATATTGTACTTGACTTTATATGAATGAGCACTGGAATAATGCAAATAACCATTGCTGTAAGTCTCTTTCCTATGTATCCTGGACTGGAATGTCTTGCCATCATTGTAGACGTAAACATCTAAGTAGTTTATTCCTTTACTATCACTTTGATAGGTGAATCTTAGGTAGCTGGTAGTACCATTGATATATTTCACAAAATCTTCTAATTCCTTAATATTCCTGTCCATAACAGAAATATATCGTCCAGATATCTTACATACTTTTGGATCTTATGCATCCAGTTTGTATTGAAAATATATGTTGTTTCCCAATCTAGGAGAACCATGTTGGCATACATGGGGGCACAGGCTGCCCCCATTGCCACCCCTGAGATCTGTTTATAATATTCTCCTTCGAAAAAGATATAGTTGTGGTCTAGTACTATTTCCATAAAAGAAGTGAGAAGGGCAATCTCTTCCTCTTGCAACCCACTAAAGTTTTTTAAACTCTCTATAAAACTTTCTATTCCTTCATTCTTTGGAATACATGAGAACAATTCCCTGACATCAATGGTGACAAAAATTGTGTCAGCCGACCACAATTCCTGTTTGAATATTCCCAGGAATTCCCAGGAATCCTTCTTTATATGGGGTATGCATTTATACATATGTTTCAACCTATTGTCCACTACTTTACCATATGGGAATGTCTTGCTAGCACTCCCTGATATGATGGGTCTGAATGGAGGGTCAATAGGATTTTTGTGTACCTTGGGGATCCCTCTTATAGTAGCCAAGATAGGGTACTCAACTTTCAAAAATTTATAGAGTTCTTCATCCACTCGATTATCTAACAAAATTCCTCCAAATAGGAGTCTATTCTGTTATGAGCAATATTTACTTGGTTTAATGAAGATACTTCGTACTGGTTTGAATCGTTTAATATTTCAAATATCTTGTTGCTATATTTTTCTTGGTCATACAATACTATTCCCCCCCCCCCTTATCAGCCACCATAATCCTGACATTTTCAGAACAGATGGAATCAATTACTGAATATATGTTGTTAATCATAGTTTGGTCCTTCTTCTGATATTTGCTTTTCTTATATAGCTTGTAAATATCCCCCTGTATCACATTCTCAAAGGTCTCCAGTGTTTTCACCATAGGAGGTGTGAAAGTACTCTTTTTTCTAAGGTCAATATTCATAGGTGCAAGTTGTGACCTATTTTGGAAAAATATCCCTAAGTTAAGTTTTCTTAGAAATAACTTTACTTCTACCAGGGTATCTACCAAGTCTAATGATTTATCCGGTATGAATTTCATACCCTTAGAGAATACTTGTGCCAGGTCTGATTGAATTACGTAGGAACTATAATTGTAGATTTTAACATCAGCTTCTTTAATAATTGTATGTGGGCCCAATGCATGACTGTTGTTATCAACGTATACGTTGTTACTTAAGCTTGTATTATTTAAAACATTGTCTTTATTGGACACCTGTGTTATCTTTGTTTGTTCCACCTGGGAAACCCCTTCCTCCTTCGGTGTACTGTGTGCCACTTGTCCTGCTCTCCTTCCTCTAAAAAAACATCTTCATTATGATAGTGAAATTCTTCAGCATGGGGTAAGTCCCTGGTATCTCCCTTGTATGTATCCCTCTGTCTCAACCTATCCTTATTATTCCACCTATATGCTACCCCTTGCTCATACTGCTGCATGTCACGTTCCAATTTTTTACATTTTCTGGCAAACATTGTTTTGCTAGTGTGTTCAGCATAGTCATACTGTTTAAAAAAAAGCTTTTCCCATTGTGGAAATAGCTTATCTTCCCGTATTGCACTATCCATATTTTCCACTTCAGAAATCAAACCTGTCAATTGTGCATCATTGTTATCCATAATGAACTTCATAAACTGTTCCCCAAATTCATTAAACATATCATTGCATTTTTTTATGTTACAAACATTCATATCTACGCCCATAGGTCTTTTAAAAAAACGAAGTCCCATCGGGACTATATGGCAATTTAAACAACGCTTTAAGTACATGTTTTCAACCTGAATTGCTTTAATTTTCGTTAACTTATTACCAAAAATAAAAATCATTTGTTTTAAAGACTTATACTGGTCTTGCGCCACCTGTCCTTTACTGCTCCTGTTTCTACTAGATTCGAAATCGAATGGCAGTTGTAACAACTTTTCAACATTATAATGATTTAAATTTTCATTGCAGCCCTTAACGGGCTTCTGTCGCACAGTACCTGGAGTTTTGGTGTTGATATTGGCGCTAGGTTTGAATTTAGCACCATATGTCTTTTCTGGCAATTGCCTTTTTGGTTTAGCCCGAAATTAAGTAGGATTCCTCCTCGTTGTTGCGAGAAGCCGAAATAAAGTTGGACAAAACTGAATTGCTGTTTCCATTTGTACGCTTATCTTTCCTCGGCGTGCAGGTGAGTAGGAATGGTGACGAACTTCTCCTTTGCCCGTTCGGGATGTCATCCTCACTCGCTTGGCCAATAAAGGATTGAGACAGCGCTAATACTTCCGCAGTAGAAGACGGGTCTTGTATTATTAAAGTGCCAGGTTTGGGAGTGAATAGTTCTATAAGGCGGGTTAGTTCTCCCTTTATTATAGCCATCTCAGAGTGAAGTTTGTCCACTTCATCTCGAGTAATGGGAGTACCTGAACCCGATACATCCTGCAATGAATCCATAGTCGACTTGTCACACACAATAGTTCCTGAAGTCCACCAAGTATGTCACAAAATATAAGCACAGCACGGCTCAATTAATCAGGAACCACGAACCACTGCAGTAAAAATCTTTTATTAAAAAAACATACAACAAATAAAAACGCTGTTGGATGTTGAGCGCTTTCATCTAGTACCTCTAGATTTCTTCAGAACATCAAACAAGGTGTGTCATACATTTTAAATACCTAAATTACCCGCCTTTTTTTCCAATTACATATATTTAACCCTTAGTGTAGCATATAAAATAAAACCAACAATTCTGCCTACAGTACTATAAAACTTTAAAAATGTACAAATTTACTCAATTTGATCAAAATTAATGCTCCATATATATCTGTTACTATTGTTTGACAATATATGTATTTCACAAAACATCAAAATTTGGTACATAAACAGTAATATTGGACTACTCTACCATAAATATAAATATGATTTATGAATTACTACTTCTATGTTGTGTTTGTAAAAGCCTATTATACATGGTGTGTGGCATTGTTGTTTTGCCTAATATCAATGTGAGGTATAAATTATACCCTCAATAAGGGTTTGGTAGGTATGACTTCATTGAGGCCAGGTGGTGTGGCTGCCTCTAATCGCAGTTGCCATTTTATTTCTTTTTCCCCCACAATGGCCTTTATGTTGCCTCCTCTAGGGTTATAACTAACCACATAGAGTATACCAAATTTAAAGCTCTTACATAACTCACTATTTAATATATGTCTCGATAGTGCATTATTGGTGTCATTTCTTTTAATGCAATATAAATGGTCATACATTCTATTTTTTAGAAATCTATCTGTCATTCCTACATAATAATTATCGGATGTATGCAGATAGCCAGATATACTACATGTCTTGTTAAACAATTGCCATTTTGAAATGAACCTTGGTTCTATTTCTGTCCTTTAATACTATACTTTTGCCTTCATATATATATTTGCAGTAGTTGCAGCATCCACACTTTGTAGTACCCTTACTTACGCTCTTACTATCTATCATGGAACTTTGTCTTATTTCAATAAGTCTATGGAGGCTGTTACCTGCCTTATATACAAAACTGGGCATTGGGGGAACTTTGTCTTTAACCCCTGCATCACTTGTCAAAATGTACCAATGTTTTGCTATTATTTGCTTTATCTGATGTGTATGGTCACCATATTTCACAATGCATGCTCTCTTATAAAAATCCCCCTCTGTATTCTTTTGTCTATTGTTCGTAGATATTCCTATGCCTAATAGCGGGGGATATTTCCTACCCCATTCCTGCATTACATAGTGTGTTAAATCTTCCAACATCTTATCAGGGTATCCCTTTTCTCTAAACATAGTCTCCATAAATCTAATTTCCTTTAACATATTGTTCCTTTCTGATGTCATCCTCGCTGCCCTTATCAATTGCCCTTTCACTATATTGTACTTGACTTTATATGAATGAGCACTGGAATAATGCAAATAACCATTGCTGTAAGTCTCTTTCCTATGTATCCTGGACTGGAATGTCTTGCCATCATTGTAGGCGTAAACATCTAAGTAGTTTATTCCTTTACTATCACATTGATAGGTGAATCTTAGGTAGCTGGTAGTACCATTGATATATTTCACAAAATCTTCTAATTCCTTGGTATTCCCTGTCCATAACAAAAATATATCGTCCAGATATCTTACATACTTTTGGATCTTGTACATCCAGTTTGTATTGAAAATATATGTTGTTTCCCAATCTAGGAGGACCATGTTGGCATACATGGGGGCACAAGCTGCCCCCATTGCCACCCCTGAGATCTGTTTGTAATATTCTCCTTCGAAAAAGATATAGTTATGGTCAAGTACTATTTCCATAAAAGAGGTTAAAAGGGCAATCTCTTCCTCTTGTAACCCACTAAAGTTCTTTATACTCTGAATAAAACTTTCTATTCCTTCATTCTTTGGGATACATGAGAACAATTCCCTAACGTCAATGGTGACAAAAATTGTGTCAGCCGACCACAATTCCTGTTTGAATATTCCCAGGAATTCCCAGGAATCCTTCATTATATGGGGTATGGATTTGTACATGTGTTTCAACCTATTGTCCACTACTTTACCATATGGGAATGTCTTGCTAGCACTCCCTGATATGATGGGTCTGAATGGAGGGTCAATAGGATCTTTGTGTACCTTGGGGATCCCTCTTATAGTAGCCAAGATAGGGTACTCAACTTTCAAAAATTTATAGAGTTCTTCATCCACTCGATTATCTAACAAAAATTCCTCCAAATAGGAGTCTATTCTGTTATGAGCAATATTTACTTGGTTTAAGGAAGATACTGTACTGGTTTGAATCGTTTAATATTTCAAATATCTTGTTGCTATATTTTTCTTGGTCATACAATACTATCCCCCCCCCCCTTATCAGCCACCATAATCCTGACATTTTCAGAACAGATGGAATCAATTACTGAATAGATGTTGTTAATCATAGTTTGGTCCTTCTTCTGATATTTGCTTTTCTTATATAGCTTGTAAATATCCCCCTGTATCACATTCTCAAAGGTCTCCAGTGTTTTCACCATAGGAGGTGTGAAAGTACTCTTTTTTCTAAGGTCAATATTCATAGGTGCAAGTTGTGACCTATTTTGGAAAAATATCCCTAAGTTAAGTTTTCTTAGAAATAACTTTACTTCTACCAGGGTATCTACCAAGTCTAATGATTTATCCGGTATGAATTTCATACCCTTAGAGAATACTTGTGCCAGGTCTGATTGAATTATGTAGGAACTATAATTGTAGATTTTAACATCAGCTTCTTTAATAATTGTATGTGGACCCAATGCATGACTGTTGTTATCAACGATACGTTGTTACTTAAGCTTGTATTATTTAAAACATTGTCTTTATTGGACACCTGTGTTATCTTTGTTTGTTCCACCTGGGAAACCCCTTCATCCTTCGGTGTACTGTGTGCCACTTGTCCTGCTCTCCTTCCTCTAAAAAAACATCTTCATTATGATAGTGAAATTCTTCAGCATGGGGTAAGTCCCTGGTATCTCCCTTGTATGTATCCCTCTGTCTCAACCTATCCTTATTATTCCACCTATATGCTACCCCTTGCTCATACTGCTGCATGTCACGTTCCAATTTTTTACATTTTCTGGCAAACATTGTTTTGCTAGTGTGTTCAGCATAGTCATACTGTTTAAAAAAAAGCTTTTCCCATTGTGGAAATAGCTTATCTTCCTGTATTGCACTATCCATATTTTCCACTTCAGAAATCAAACCTGTCAATTGTGCATCATTGTTATCCATAATGAACTTCATAAACTGTTCCCCAAATTCATTAAACATATCATTGCATTTTTTTATGTTACAAACATTCATATCTACGCCCATAGGTCTTTTAAAAAAACGAAGTCCCATCGGGACTATATGGCAATTTAAACAACGCTTTAAGTACATGTTTTCAACCTGAATTGCTTTAATTTTCGTTAACTTATTACCAAAAATAAAAATCATTTGTTTTAAAGACTTATACTGGTCTTGCGCCACCTGCCCTTTACTGCTCCTGTTTCTACTAGATTCGAAATCGAATGGCAGTTGTAACAACTTTTCAACATTATAATGATTTAAATTTTCATTGCAGCCCTTAACGGGCTTCTGTCGCACAGTACCTGGAGTTTTGGTGTTGATATTGGTGCTAGGTTTGAATTTAGCACCATATGTCTTTTCTGGCAATTGCCTTTTTGGTTTAGCCCCCGAAATTAAGTAGGATTCCTCCTCGTTGTTGCGAGAAGCCGAAATAAAGTTGGACAAAACTGAATTGCTGTTTCCATTTGTACGCTTATCTTTCCTCGGCGTGCAGGTGAGTAGGAATGGTGACGAACTTCTCCTTTGCCCGTTCGGGATGTCATCCTCACTCGCTTGGCCAATAAAGGATTGAGACAGCGCTAATACTTCCGCAGTAGAAGGCGGGTTTTGTATTTTTAAAGTGCCAGGTTTGGGAGTGAATAGTTCTATAAGGCGGGTTAGTTCTCCCTTTATTATAGCCATCTCAGAGTGAAGCTTGTCCACTTCATCTCGAGTAATGGGAGTACCTGAACCCGATACATCCTGCAATGAATCCATAGTCGACTTGTCACACACAATAGTTCCTGAAGTCCACCAAGTATGTCACAAAATATAAGCACAGCACGGCTCAATTAATCAGGAACCACGAACCACTGCAGTAAAAATCTTTTATTTAAAAACCATACAACGAATAAAACGCTGTTGGATGTTGAGCTTTCATCTAGTACCTCTAGATTTCTTCAGAACATCAAACAAGGTGTGTCATACATTTTAAATACCTAAATTACCCGCCTTTTTTCCAATTACATATATTTAACCCTTAGTGTAGCATATAAAATAAAACCAACAATTCTGCCTACAGTACTATAAAACTTTAAAAATGTACAAATTTACTCAATTTGATCAAAATTAATGCTCCATATATATCTGTTACTATTGTTTGACAATATATGTATTTCACAAAACATCAAAATTTGGTACATAAACAGTAATATTGGACTACTCTACCATAAATATAAATATGATTTATGAATTACTACTTCTATGTTGTGTTTGTAAAAGCCTATTATACATGGTGTGTGGCATTGTTGTTTTGCCTAATATCAATGTGAGGTATAAATTATACCCTCAATAAGGGTTTGGTAGGTATGACTTCATTGAGGCCAGGTGGTGTGGCTGCCTCTAATCGCAGTTGCCATTTTATTTCTTTTTCCCCCACAATGGCCTTTATGTTGCCTCCTCTAGGGTTATAACTAACCACATCGAGTATACCAAATTTAAAGCTCCTACATAACTCACTATTTAATATATGTCTCGATAGTGCATTATTGGTGTCATTTCTTTTAATGCAATATAAATGGTCATACATTCTATTTTTAGAAATCTATCTGTCATTCCTACATAATAATTTTCGCATGTATCGCAGATAGCCAAATATACTACATGTCTTGTTAAACAATTGCCATTTTTGAAATGAACCTTGGTTCTATTTCTGTCCTTTAATACTATACTTTTGCCTTCATATATATATTTGCAGTAGTTGCAGCATCCACACTTTGTAGTACCCCTACTTACGCTCTTACTATCTATCATGGAACTTTGTCTTATTTCAATAAGTCTATGGAGGTTGTTACCTGCCTTATATACGAAACTGGGCATTGGGGGAACTTTGTCTTTAACCCCTGCATCACTTGTCAAAATGTACCAATGTTTTGCTATTATTTGCTTTATCTGATGTGTATGGTCACCATATTTCACAATGCATGCCCTCTTATAAAAATCCCCCTCTGTATTCTTTTGTCTATTGTTCGTAGATATTCCTATGCCTAATAGCGGGGGATATTTCCTACCCCATTCCTGCATTACATAGTGTGTTAAATCTTCCAACATCTTATCAGGGTATCCCTTTTCTCTAAACATAGTCTCCATAAATCTAATTTCCTTTAACATATTGTTCCTTTCTGATGTCATCCTCGCTGCCCTTATCAATTGCCCTTTCACTATATTGTACTTGACTTTATATGAATGAGCACTGGAATAATGCAAATAACCATTGCTGTAAGTCTCTTTCCTATGTATCCTGGACTGGAATGTCTTGCCATCATTGTAGACGTAAACATCTAAGTAGTTTATTCCTTTACTATCACTTTGATAGGTGAATCTTAGGTAGCTGGTAGTACCATTGATATATTTCACAAAATCTTCTAATTCCTTAATATTCCCTGTCCATAACAGAAATATATCGTCAGATATCTTACATACTTTTGGATCTTATGCATCCAGTTTGTATTGAAAATATATGTTGTTTCCCAATCTAGGAGAACCATGTTGGCATACATGGGGCACAGGCTGCCCCATTGCCACCCTGAGATCTGTTTATAATATTCTCCTTCGAAAAGATATAGTTGTGGTCTAGTACTATTTCCATAAAAGAAGTGAGAAGGGCAATCTCTTCCTCTTGCAACCCACTAAAGTTTTTAAACTCTCTATAAAACTTTCTATTCCTTCATTCTTTGGAATACATGAGAACAATTCCCTGACATCAATGGTGACAAAAATTGTGTCAGCCGACCACAATTCCTGTTTGAATATTCCCAGGAATTCCCAGGAATCCTTCTTTATATGGGGTATGCATTTATACATATGTTTCAACCTATTGTCCACTACTTTACCATATGGGAATGTCTTGCTAGCACTCCCTGATATGATGGGTCTGAATGGAGGGTCAATAGGATTTTTGTGTACCTTGGGGATCCCTCTTATAGTAGCCAAGATAGGGTACTCAACTTTCAAAAATTTATAGAGTTCTTCATCCACTCGATTATCTAACAAAAATTCCTCCAAATAGGAGTCTATTCTGTTATGAGCAATATTTACTTGGTTTAATGAAGATACTTCGTACTGGTTTGAATCGTTTAATATTTCAAATATCTTGTTGCTATATTTTTCTTGGTCATACAATACTATTCCCCCCCCCCCTTATCAGCCACCATAATCCTGACATTTTCAGAACAGATGGAATCAATTACTGAATATATGTTGTTAATCATAGTTTGGTCCTTCTTCTGATATTTGCTTTTCTTATATAGCTTGTAAATATCCCCCTGTATCACATTCTCAAAGGTCTCCAGTGTTTTCACCATAGGAGGTGTGAAAGTACTCTTTTTTTCTAAGGTCAATATTCATAGGTGCAAGTTGTGACCTATTTTGGAAAAATATCCCTAAGTTAAGTTTTCTTAGAAATAACTTTACTTCTACCAGGGTATCTACCAAGTCTAATGATTTATCCGGTATGAATTTCATACCCTTAGAGAATACTTGTGCCAGGTCTGATTGAATTACGTAGGAACTATAATTGTAGATTTTAACATCAGCTTCTTTAATAATTGTATGTGGGCCCAATGCATGACTGTTGTTATCAACGTATACGTTGTTACTTAAGCTTGTATTATTTAAAACATTGTCTTTATTGGACACCTGTGTTATCTTTGTTTGTTCCACCTGGGAAACCCCTTCCTCCTTCGGTGTACTGTGTGCCACTTGTCCTGCTCTCCTTCCTCTAAAAAAACATCTTCATTATGATAGTGAAATTCTTCAGCATGGGGTAAGTCCCTGGTATCTCCCTTGTATGTATCCCTCTGTCTCAACCTATCCTTATTATTCCACCTATATGCTACCCCTTGCTCATACTGCTGCATGTCACGTTCCAATTTTTTACATTTTCTGGCAAACATTGTTTTGCTAGTGTGTTCAGCATAGTCATACTGTTTAAAAAAAAGCTTTTCCCATTGTGGAAATAGCTTATCTTCCTGTATTGCACTATCCATATTTTCCACTTCAGAAATCAAACCTGTCAATTGTGCATCATTGTTATCCATAATGAACTTCATAAACTGTTCCCCAAATTCATTAAACATATCATTGCATTTTTTTATGTTACAAACATTCATATCTACGCCCATAGGTCTTTTAAAAAAACGAAGTCCCATCGGGACTATATGGCAATTTAAACAACGCTTTAAGTACATGTTTTCAACCTGAATTGCTTTAATTTTCGTTAACTTATTACCAAAAATAAAAATCATTTGTTTTAAAGACTTATACTGGTCTTGCGCCACCTGTCCTTTACTGCTCCTGTTTCTACTAGATTCGAAATCGAATGGCAGTTGTAACAACTTTTCAACATTATAATGATTTAAATTTTCATTGCAGCCCTTAACGGGCTTCTGTCGCACAGTACCTGGAGTTTTGGTGTTGATATTGGCTTAGGTTTGAATTTAGCACCATATGTCTTTTCTGGCAATTGCCTTTTGGTTTAGCCCCGAAATTAAGTAGGATTCCTCCTCGTTGTTGCGAGAAGTCAAATAAAGTTGGACAAAACTGAATTGCTGTTTCCATTTGTACGCTTATCTTTCCTCGGCGTGCAGGTGAGTAGGAATGGTGACGAACTTCTCCTTTGCCCGCTCGGGATGTCATCCTCACTCGCTTGGCCAATAAAGGATTGAGACAGCGCTAATACTTCCGCAGTAGAAGACGGGTCTTGTATTATTAAAGTGCCAGGTTTGGGAGTGAATAGTTCTATAAGGCGGGTTAGTTCTCCCTTTATTATAGCCATCTCAGAGTGAAGTTTGTCCACTTCATCTCGAGTAATGGGAGTACCTGAACCCGATACATCCTGCAATGAATCCATAGTCGACTTGTCACACACAATAGTTCCTGAAGTCCACCAAGTATGTCACAAAATATAAGCACAGCACGGCTCAATTAATCAGGAACCACGAACCACTGCAGTAAAAATCTTTTATTAAAAACATACAACAAATAAAACGCTGTTGGATGTTGAGCGCTTTCATCTAGTACCTCTAGATTTCTTCAGAACATCAAACAAGGTGTGTCATACATTTTAAATACCTAAATTACCCGCCTTTTTTTTCCAATTACATATATTTAACCCTTAGTGTAGCATATAAAATAAAACCAACAATTCTGCCTACAGTACTATAAAACTTTAAAAATGTACAAATTTACTCAATTTGATCAAAATTAATGCTCCATATATATCTGTTACTATTGTTTGACAATATATGTATTTCACAAAACATCAAAATTTGGTACATAAACAGTAATATTGGACTACTCTACCATAAATATAAATATGATTTATGAATTACTACTTCTATGTTGTGTTTGTAAAAGCCTATTATACATGGTGTGTGGCATTGTTGTTTTGCCTAATATCAATGTGAGGTATAAATTATACCCTCAATAAGGGTTTGGTAGGTATGACTTCATTGAGGCCAGGTGGTGTGGCTGCCTCTAATCGCAGTTGCCATTTTATTTCTTTTTCCCCCACAATGGCCTTTATGTTGCCTCCTCTAGGGTTATAACTAACCACATAGAGTATACCAAATTTAAAGCTCTTACATAACTCACTATTTAATATATGTCTCGATAGTGCATTATTGGTGTCATTTCTTTTAATGCAATATAAATGGTCATACATTCTATTTTTTAGAAATCTATCTGTCATTCCTACATAATAATTTTCGCATGTATCGCAGATAGCCAGATATACTACATGTCTTGTTAAACAATTGCCATTTTTGAAATGAACCTTGGTTCTATTTCTGTCCTTTAATACTATACTTTTGCCTTCATATATATATTTGCAGTAGTTGCAGCATCCACACTTTGTAGTACCCTTACTTACGCTCTTACTATCTATCATGGAACTTTGTCTTATTTCAATAAGTCTATGGAGGCTGTTACCTGCCTTATATACAAAACTGGGCATTGGGGGAACTTTGTCTTTAACCCCTGCATCACTTGTCAAAATGTACCAATGTTTTGCTATTATTTGCTTTATCTGATGTGTATGGTCACCATATTTCACAATGCATGCTCTCTTATAAAAATCCCTCTGTATTCTTTTTGTCTATTGTTCGTAGATATTCCTATGCCTAATAGCGGGGGATATTTCCTACCCCATTCCTGCATTACATAGTGTGTTAAATCTTCCAACATCTTATCAGGGTATCCCTTTTCTCTAAACATAGTCTCCATAAATCTAATTTCCTTTAACATATTGTTCCTTTCTGATGTCATCCTCGCTGCCCTTATCAATTGCCCTTTCACTATATTGTACTTGACTTTATATGAATGAGCACTGGAATAATGCAAATAACCATTGCTGTAAGTCTCTTTCCTATGTATCCTGGACTGGAATGTCTTGCCATCATTGTAGACGTAAACATCTAAGTAGTTTATTCCTTTACTATCACTTTGATAGGTGAATCTTAGGTAGCTGGTAGTACCATTGATATATTTCACAAAATCTTCTAATTCCTTAATATTCCCTGTCCATAACAGAAATATATCGTCCAGATATCTTACATACTTTTGGATCTTATGCATCCAGTTTGTATTGAAAATATATGTTGTTTCCCAATCTAGGAGAACCATGTTGGCATACATGGGGGCACAGGCTGCCCCATTGCCACCCCTGAGATCTGTTTATAATATTCTCCTTCGAAAAAGATATAGTTGTGGTCTAGTACTATTTCCATAAAAGAAGTGAGAAGGGCAATCTCTTCCTCTTGCAACCCACTAAAGTTTTTTAAACTCTCTATAAAACTTTCTATTCCTTCATTCTTTGGAATACATGAGAACAATTCCCTGACATCAATGGTGACAAAAATTGTGTCAGCCGACCACAATTCCTGTTTGAATATTCCCAGGAATTCCCAGGAATCCTTCATTATATGGGGTATGCATTTATACATATGTTTCAACCTATTGTCCACTACTTTACCATATGGGAATGTCTTGCTAGCACTCCCTGATATGATGGGTCTGAATGGAGGGTCAATAGGATTTTTGTGTACCTTGGGGATCCCTCTTATAGTAGCCAAGATAGGGTACTCAACTTTCAAAAATTTATAGAGTTCTTCATCCACTGATTATCTAACAAAAATTCCTCCAAATAGGAGTCTATTCTGTTATGAGCAATATTTACTTGGTTTAATGAAGATACTGTACTGGTTTGAATCGTTTAATATTTCAAATATCTTGTTGCTATATTTTTCTTGGTCATACAATACTATTCCCCCCCCCCCTTATCAGCCACCATAATCCTGACATTTTCAGAACAGATGGAATCAATTACTGAATATATGTTGTTAATCATAGTTTGGTCCTTCTTCTGATATTTGCTTTTCTTATATAGCTTGTAAATATCCCCCTGTATCACATTCTCAAAGGTCTCCAGTGTTTTCACCATAGGAGGTGTGAAAGTACTCTTTTTTTCTAAGGTCAATATTCATAGGTGCAAGTTGTGACCTATTTTGGAAAAATATCCCTAAGTTAAGTTTTCTTAGAAATAACTTTACTTCTACCAGGGTATCTACCAAGTCTAATGATTTATCCGGTATGAATTTCATACCCTTAGAGAATACTTGTGCCAGGTCTGATTGAATTACGTAGGAACTATAATTGTAGATTTTAACATCAGCTTCTTTAATAATTGTATGTGGGCCCAATGCATGACTGTTGTTATCAACATGTATATTGTTGCTTAAGCTTATATTGTTGAAAACATTTTCTTTATTGGGCACTTGTATTATCTTAGTTTGTTCCACCTGGGAAATCCCTTCCTCCTTCGGTGTACTGTGTGCCATTTGTCCTGCTCTCCTTCCTCTAAAAAAACATCTTCATTATGGTAGTGAATTTCTTCAGCATGAGGGATGTCCCTAGTATCTCCCTTATATGTATCCCTCTGTCTCGACCTGTCCTTGTTGTTCCACCTATAAGCTACCCCTTGCTCATACTGCTGCATGTCACGTTCCAACTTTTTACATTTCCTGGCAAACATTGTTTTGCTAATGTGTTCAGCATAATCATACTGTTTAAAAAAAAGGTTTTCCCATTGTGGGAATATCTTGTCTTCCCGTATTGCACTATCCATATTTTCCACTTCAGAAATCAATCCTGTCAATTGTACATCATTATTGTCCATAATGAACTTCATAAATTGTTCCCCAAATTCATTAAACATATCATTGCATTTTTTTATGTTACAAACATTCATATCTACGCCCATAGGTCTTTTAAAAAAACGAAGTCCCATCGGGACTATATGGCAATTTAAACAACGCTTTAAGTACATGTTTTCAACCTGAATTGCTTTAATTTTCGTTAACTTATTACCAAAAATAAAAATCATTTGTTTTAAAGACTTATACTGGTCTTGCGCCACCTGTCCTTTACTGCTCCTGTTTCTACTAGATTCGAAATCGAATGGCAGTTGTAACAACTTTTCAACATTATAATGATTTAAATTTTCATTGCAGCCCTTAACGGGCTTCTGTCGCACAGTACCTGGAGTTTTGGTGTTGATATTGGCGCTAGGTTTGAATTTAGCACCATATGTCTTTTCTGGCAATTGCCTTTTTGGTTTAGCCCCCGAAATTAAGTAGGATTCCTCCTCGTTGTTGCGAGAAGCCGAAATAAAGTTGGACAAAACTGAATTGCTGTTTCCATTTGTACGCTTATCTTTCCTCGGCGTGCAGGTGAGTAGGAATGGTGACGAACTTCTCCTTTGCCCGTTCGGGATGTCATCCTCACTCGCTTGGCCAATAAAGGATTGAGACAGCGCTAATACTTCCGCAGTAGAAGACGGGTCTTGTATTATTAAAGTGCCAGGTTTGGGAGTGAATAGTTCTATAAGGCGGGTTAGTTCTCCCTTTATTATAGCCATCTCAGAGTGAAGTTTGTCCACTTCATCTCGAGTAATGGGAGTACCTGAACCCGATACATCCTGCAATGAATCCATAGTCGACTTGTCACACACAATAGTTCCTGAAGTCCACCAAGTATGTCACAAAATATAAGCACAGCACGGCTCAATTAATCAGGAACCACGAACCACTGCAGTAAAAATCTTTTATTAAAAAAACATACAACAAATAAAAACGCTGTTGGATGTTGAGCGCTTTCATCTAGTACCTCTAGATTTCTTCAGAACATCAAACAAGGTGTGTCATACATTTTAAATACCTAAATTACCCGCCTTTTTTTTCCAATTACATATATTTAACCCTTAGTGTAGCATATAAAATAAAACCAACAATTCTGCCTACAGTACTATAAAACTTTAAAATGTACAAATTTACTCAATTTGATCAAAATTAATGCTCCATATATATCTGTTACTATTGTTTGACAATATATGTATTTCACAAAACATCAAAATTTGGTACATAAACAGTAATATTGGACTACTCTACCATAAATATAAATATGATTTATGAATTACTACTTCTATGTTGTGTTTGTAAAGCCTATTATACATGGTGTGTGGCATTGTTGTTTTGCCTAATATCAATGTGAGGTATAAATTATACCCTCAATAAGGGTTTGGTAGGTATGACTTCATTGAGGCCAGGTGGTGTGGCTGCCTCTAATCGCAGTTGCCATTTTATTTCTTTTTCCCCCACAATGGCCTTTATGTTGCCTCCTCTAGGGTTATAACTAACCACATAGAGTATACCAAATTTAAAGCTCTTACATAACTCACTATTTAATATATGTCTCGATAGTGCATTATTGGTGTCATTTCTTTTAATGCAATATAAATGGTCATACATTCTATTTTTTAGAAATCTATCTGTCATTCCTACATAATAATTTTCGCATGTATCGCAGATAGCCAGATATACTACATGTCTTGTTAAACAATTGCCATTTTGAAATGAACCTTGGTTCTATTTCTGTCCTTTAATACTATACTTTTGCCTTCATATATATATTTGCAGTAGTTGCAGCATCCACACTTTGTAGTACCCTTACTTACGCTCTTACTATCTATCATGGAACTTTGTCTTATTTCAATAAGTCTATGGAGGCTGTTACCTGCCTTATATACAAAACTGGGCATTGGGGGAACTTTGTCTTTAACCCCTGCATCACTTGTCAAAATGTACCAATGTTTTGCTATTATTTGCTTTATCTGATGTGTATGGTCACCATATTTCACAATGCATGCTCTCTTATAAAAATCCCCCTCTGTATTCTTTTGTCTATTGTTCAGTAGATATTCCTATGCCTAATAGCGGGGGATATTTCCTACCCCATTCCTGCATTACATAGTGTGTTAAATCTTCCAACATCTTATCAGGGTATCCCTTTTCTCTAAACATAGTCTCCATAAATCTAATTTCCTTTAACATATTGTTCCTTTCTGATGTCATCCTCGCTGCCCTTATCAATTGCCCTTTCACTATATTGTACTTGACTTTATATGAATGAGCACTGGAATAATGCAAATAACCATTGCTGTAAGTCTCTTTCCTATGTATCCTGGACTGGAATGTCTTGCCATCATTGTAGACGTAAACATCTAAGTAGTTTATTCCTTTACTATCACTTTGATAGGTGAATCTTAGGTAGCTGGTAGTACCATTGATATATTTCACAAAATCTTCTAATTCCTTAATATTCCCTGTCCATAACAGAAATATATCGTCCAGATATCTTACATACTTTTGGATCTTATGCATCCAGTTTGTATTGAAAATATATGTTGTTTCCCAATCTAGGAGAACCATGTTGGCATACATGGGGGCACAGGCTGCCCCCATTGCCACCCCTGAGATCTGTTTATAATATTCTCCTTCGAAAAAGATATAGTTGTGGTCTATATTGCATATGACCATTTATATTGCATTAAAAGAAATGACACCAATAATGCACTATCGAGACATATATTAAATAGTGAGTTATGTAGGAGCTTTAAATTTGGTATACTCGATGTGGTTAGTTATAACCCTAGAGGAGACAACATAAAGGCCATTGTGGGGGAAAAAGAAATAAAATGGCAACTACGATTAGAGGCAGCCACACCACCTGGTCTCAATGAAGTCATACCTACCAAACCCTTATTGAGGGTATAATTTATACCTCACATTGATATTAGGCAAAACAACAATGCCACACACCATGTATAATAGGCTTTTACAAACACAACATAGAAGTAGTAATTCATAAATCATATTTATATTTATGGTAGAGTAGTCCAATATTACTGTTTATGTACCAAATTTTGATGTTTTGTGAAATACATATATTGTCAAACAATAGTAACAGATATATATGGAGCATTAATTTTGATCAAATTGAGTAAATTTGTACATTTTTAAAGTTTTATAGTACTGTAGGCAGAATTGTTGGTTTTATTTTATATGCTACACTAAGGGTTAAATATATGTAATTGGAAAAAAAAGGCGGGTAATTTAGGTATTTAAAATGTATAACACACCTTGTTTGATGTTCTGAAGAAATCTAGAGGTACTAGATGAAAGCGCTCAACATCCAACAGCGTTTTTATTCGTTGTATGGTTTTTTAATAAAATATTTTTACTGCAGTGGTTCGTGGTTCCTGATTAATTGAGCCGTGCTGTGCTTATATTTTGTGACATAGTTACTGGTCAGTTGGCATACTGGGTTAAAACTGTTTTCTCTGTCAAAAGTACAGTGTTCAAAACATTTCCTCTCCCTTTTCCTTTAATTTGTTTAAAGCGATGCCAGTCTGCAAGAAGAACGAACACCAGAGACGCCGCTCCTAACAGAGGGAAGTGAAGAGATGGCAAATAGTGGACTGACTGTTGTTGGTGACTATAATGTATTAAATTTATCTAATGTGGTTTGAACCCCAGAACAGCTATGAGTTTTGGGGAAAGGGCTGACTTTTATACCGAGAAGAGGCTCAAAAGTAAGTGATGTTATTTTAGATTTTATTTTAGATTTGCATATGTTTGGGCGCAATATAGCACTGAGGGAAATGTATGGTATTTATATGAATGTACCAACAATGTTAAAACATCCAAGCACGTTTGTACCAGTATAATACACCCCACAATACAAACTTTTTTAAGGACATGTGAATTTGAAATTAGAAATTATTTTGATAAAAGTTATAGTAAATATGATAACTTGAATGCTTCTGAAAAGGAAGCATTAAATTCTTTGATTGAAGATGAACGTATTGTAATTAAATCAGCGGACAAGGGTGGGGGTGTTGTTGTTTTGAATACTGAAGCATATACTTCAGCACTGAATGATTTACTTAAACATGCACAAACTTATTTAAGTATTTCTCCTATAATGCTGAGACATTTAATTTGTAATGTGAGAGCAAAACTTGAAGAACTTAAGGGACAGGGGTTGTTGGAACAAGATTTGTTAGACTTTTTTTCATATAGAGCATCCCGTGACACCAATATTTAAAGTGCTTCCAAAAATCCACAAAAATGTTACACCACCAGCCATGAGACCAATAGTCTCAGGGAGGGGGTAGATAACAGAACATGTATCCATATGGTGGAAACTAAACTGAAAATAGTGATGCAGTATTACCCACAAATATTAAAAGATACAAGACACTTTTTGAGTATGTTATTAGAAGTTGTAAAAAATAAAACAATGACCAATGTATTAATGGTTACTCTTGATGTTAACAACCTCTTTACTGTTATTAGTAATAACTATGGCCTAAATGCAATTAGGGAAGCACTAAAAGTAAAGAAAGTGTTTGATGGGAGAACAAACCAGTTAATTCTGGAAGTTTTACAACTCATACTTGAAAATAATGTATTTATGTGTAATGGAACATATTATAGACAAAAACAGGGTGTGGCTATGGGCACACTCTGTGTAAACTCATACGCCAACCTAGTGTTGGCGTATTGGGAAGAAATTAATGTATGCATTAATGATCAATGGTGGAGTGAATATCTACTGCATTATGTTCGATTTGTGGATGATGTTTATATTTTATGGCAACATAGTGAGGATGAACTGAAAAGGTTTGTTAAGTATTTGAAGACAACCACTGATTTTTTATGGTTTACAGTAAAAAGTGATTTCAAATCTATAGATTTCTTGGATGTAAGAATAATCAAAGATGTAGGGAGTGGTATGTCAACCTCTCTTTAGAAGAAAAATTGTTGAAGCAATCACTATTTGGAATTTTCAAGTATGCACCCTAGACGTACTTTTAAGATCATAGTAGTGGGACAGGGTTTACGTACATCGAGACTATGCACAGATGAAGCTAACTTTGAAAGAGAGCTGGAGAGTTTACAGAACCATATGGTACAAAGGGGTTATACAATGATGCAAGAGGGGTTAGAACTAGTGAAGAGAGATAGAAAGGGAAAGGCTAGACCATGGTTAAAAGCCAATGAGACACAAAGTCATGAAGATAACACAATGATACAAAAAAGTAATAAACATAGGCTTATGCTACAATATAGCAACAATATCAATGGGGTTTGTGAAATAATTAAACAAAACTGGAAAATCCTGTTAAGTGAGGATAGACTCAAAAATATAGTGGATAAAGAACCAAGCTTTGGTTTTAGACACAACAGTAACTTGAAAGACATGTTGTGTAAAGAACCAGGGATGAGAAATAAAACTAGATTAACATCAGATAGGACAGGTACTTTTCCTTGCAGGCACTGTAAGACTTGTTTCATGATTAGTGGCAAAAATAGCTTTGTTCACCCCATAAACAAAAAGGAATATATATTTAAACTATATGCAGACTGCTACACAGACAATGTGGTATATTTAGCAATGTGTCAATCATGCCCCAGTTACTATGTAGGGGAAACCAACTGTAAACTGAAAATTGGAATACATCATTTGTACAGTATTAGACAAAAAGATGAACATAATGCTCTGTATGTGCATACTTTTAAGAATCCAACACACACCTTTAAATTTATGGTTATACAGGTTACTCATATGAGTACAAGGGGGGGGGCATAATGAATGTTACTGAGTGTAAGGAACTACACTGGATTATAGAGCTAGCAGCAAATCATCCACCAGGGTTTAATATATATATATCTATACATATATATATATATATATATATATATATATATATATATATATATATATATATATATATATATATATATATATATATATATATATATGTATATATATATCTATACATATATATATATATATATATATATATATATATATATATATATATATATATATATATATATATATATATATATACCTTTAAGACCAGCCCTAAAGAAAAGGAGGGCAGTGAGATGATTGGCAGTTGTGTTTTTAAATGTGTTTAAATAGACTTCATGAATGCTGTTTCACTGTCTGATGAAGGGTTATCCCGAAAGCACTCACCGTTTTATTAATATTTTACCTGTTTTTATGGAATAAAAGTTAGCACAGCCTGTTTGGACTCAACTGTTTTTCTGGATTTACACTCATACAAACACATGCACACATGCGCACACACACACCTATCCTACCTATCCCTTAACTTACCACCCAGGCAGACACACACTCACATACACACCCACACCCACACACATACACATACACCTTACACCAGTCATATGTGCAGCCACACATATTCATATGTGCACACTTTGGTTTGTAGACCAAGTAACCAACCACTTAACTCTCCCACACTTCTAACATGATTGAGTGAACACAAGCTTTTGGCCATGTTCATTAACATGAGAAAATGAGGTAACTTATGCAGCCAAGTGATTCTCTGAATTACCTGTTTGCATAAATGCCTTACCACAGGCATTTAAGAAGAAGAATACGTGGCTATTTAGCTTTAGAATCTCTCCCAGAATGCCTTATTAGCATTTGTGATCAGCTGCAGTCACATCCCTATATAGAGTTGCAATAGAAAGTGATGCAGCACTGTGGCTGGTCTGTCTCTGAATTGTAAATGGTTATCATAACATGAGGTATACACTAAGCTTACACCTTACAGTAACCTTTCATAATTCAGTGTCATATCTCAGTTCTCTTATAGATTGCATTCTGAAATCTTCAGTCAGTGAGATCAGGAATTACAAAAAACACCCAAAAATCCTAGTCCCATTAGTTGCTCTGACATTTCATATGTTGGCTGTGACATCAAAAATTTATTTTTTTTCTGGAGAAAAGTTCTACTCTATTCTTATGACAAGTCAATAAAATATGTATTCTAGGCCAGTAATGTGTCCTGTATACCTAGTGCAATTTGAAAACAATGATCACAATTGAAACCTGGTGTAATGCAAACTGTTAGGCTGCAGCTGTGGATATCTATAAATGTATGACTGTAGCACCTATCAATATAAGGCCATACCTCAGCCTTCCTTTCAGGTTTCATTATAAAACTCTCAGGAAATGACAACAATATTATCATTTATAAAATTATTCAAAAATCCTGTTCTGCTGTTAAGGAGAACTACACTGAACTTCACCTAGTTCAATTCATTGTTGAAACATTTGGCATGTTAACTATTACCTATGATATACTCCAAATGAAACAAATTTGGTAAAATATATAGGAGTTTTAGTTCTTGCAATATAAGAACTTAGTAAATGTATATTCTGGACATAAATTTTGCACAACCTTTTGATCAATTGTCAAATAGCGACCAGTCCAAGGAGGAATCTGGGTATAGTGTTACACTGCAACAGCAAAAGCCCTCTGAAATGATGGATTTGTGAGCATTAATATAAGATTCCATATTTCTGTTCCCCCTAAGATATATCACAATAAAATATAAGAAAGATCTAATGAGATACATAGCTAAAACACATACCCAGGTATACCATTCCACACCCAACTGTTTCTTTGTACCTCAGCCATGATTCAAAAGGAACCTCATTGTCAGTAAGTAGGGTGAGTACTTTTCCTTTCATGAAGTAACAAAAATGTTGCCTGGCTAGTGCATTATTTATTTATTTATTTTTCATAATCAGGATGTGACCACTTATATTCTAAACATGAGGTTCACCCCCAGGAAGAAACTTGATATAGTGCTAGAATGCAACTAAAAAGCCTTCTAAAATGCTGGATATGTTATCTGTGAATAAGGGCATAGCAAAGTGATAGTGCACCATGATATATTCCCTGTGGGTGTTTAGCTTGAGAATTTAATGCCATGGTGAGTTTCACTGCAAAGTATTGCATTGTTTGGGCTGATGATGCAATTTTCAGGATTGTGTCTCTTTTTTTTCACTGTGGTGTGATTGTGCAGTTGGTATATATAATTTAGTGGGATGCTGGGCTTGCCTCCCTGCAAAAAAATATTTTGTGATTTTTTAATATTTTTTTGTTTCACCATTTTTGTTATGTAATTTAAGAGTGGTGAGCCAAAAAACATAGTTCACATTAGCATAAGGAAACCATATATAAGTGACCTTAGTTTAGTTACCCTATGGACTTTTGCAAAAAAAAGAATCAGAGAATTCTAATAAAATGTTTACATAGAAAACACACTCAAGAATGCCATTCTACTCCCAACTGTTTCACTGCAGCTCAATCCTGATTCACAAGCCACCAAATACTATTCACAGCAGATGGCCTGTTGTATATCATAAACTATGTATATATTAATTCAGTTATTTATTTATTGACATTTGTTTATCAGAAAAGTCTAACTGAATAGTTTTATCTGTTTTCAGTGGAAGCCCAGGGAGAAAAGCTGTACAAAAAAAAGAACAGAAAAATGTGACAAAATAAATTATACTTTATCAGGTGAAACAGAAATTTTTTTTGCTTCTTGTCTAATGAAGTCTGGGCGAATATATATATTCTGGACATTAACTTCACATGGCCATGCAAGAAATGGTTAAAAAGCTCCCAGGTAGAACAGGGTATAGCTCCAGACCATAACAACAAAAGCCCTTGAAATGCTGGATGTGTTAGTTATGTCTTAGAGGCCATATGACAGTTCCCCTATAAAAGTTCAAAAAGGAAAAAAAAAATCAGAGAATTCAGATACAAACTTGCTGCCCCACCTTTGACTGCGAAGTTGTCACAAAACTTTAATGGTAATGTTAATCTTTGAAACATACTGTACCCCAACAGACTATATCGGCAGTCATTCAGAAGGGATCATAACTGTCTATTTCTTTCATATGTCACTTCTGATGTGTTAATTTGAAGATATGAAAAGTACAATGGCTTCAAGAATGAAGTTCAGCTTGTTGCTCGTAGACATATACACTGCCCTTTCTGTGTTTCTCTGTAACCCAATGATGTCTAGTTAAGATACAAATGAAAGAAAAACGATCACAATAATGTATTTTAACTTGTAGCTGTATCATACCATAACACTACACCCTGTAACCACCCCACTTTCTTGTGATTATCCTAAATGTCTTTTGCTTTTATCCACATATTACTCCCTAAAGAGCCAACAACTTCTGGTCATCACCTGCCATGTGTAATCAGTAGAAATCATGAAAAGTATGCCATAGTAATGTATTTTAACTTTCTTCATTGGGAATCCAATCTAACTACCCATCCCCATGCAGATCATGGTAATAGCACAACAAGTAAAAAAAAACACAATAATAATAAATTGCAGTCCTTTGTGCTGTGAGTAATTTCAAATGTGTTAGTATTTCATGCAGATCAATCACTTACCTGACGTAGTAAAATGTTCTAAAAATCAGATATTTTCTTCACAGAATCTTAATTTACTCCTGAAAAACTGATAAGACTAATAAAGGGTACCTGAATGAGAAATAACACTATTGTTTATTTCTTGTACATTGTAATACTCTCTCAGGGTAATCCCATCTTCCTTCTCCAAGTTCACAAAGCCACAAGTGATTGTGGTACTTGAAAATTACTTAAACAGACTGTATGTTCTTTTAAAATAACTTTGCTTCAGTTTATTGATATAAGATTTAAACATACTCCTGAGCATACCTTTCAACCCGAAGGCATAAACACGTACAAGGGCTCTTGAAAAGAAGGTATAACTGGCTAAATATCTGGACAGCTAATTAGCATACATCTGTATATAACTCCTCACTTCCATCATTATTATGGGATTTGACTCATAAACACATGTAACCAGAGAGTGGTAAAATGAGAAAAATGCAATTATGTTTTTACCGTAAGTTGATAAGACTGCAGAAATATTTTGATTTTTCTTTATAATAAGTTTAAGAAATTCCCCACATATACTTTATTACCCCTGGCACATCTCAGACAAGTAATCATAAAATGACTGCCCAGATATATTTAAAAATAAACTCACATAAAAAATACATGAGAAAACTCTCAGAAAAAGTCTCTTAGCAATAAGACCTGCAAGCTTACTTATAAAAGTGAAGCAATGCTTATACACAGCCTTTGGGAACATTTTACCTTTTTTCTATCCCACAGACCTATGCATGCATGTTTTTTGTGGATGTACTTATACATGTGCACATATATACATTTATTGAAAGATGTTATCTGCCCTTGTAGTCCAGGACATGACCAAAAAAAATCCATTGACCAACCCACTTACCTGTTATCAATGACAAATAAAATAAAGTAAACAAATGTAAAATCCAAAATAAGGTTGTGTTTTGATATTTCAGCTGAAATGCAACATGCACATGTTGGCTCTGGTTCAACCAGAAATAGAACTGCACTTCATATGTCAAACTGAAAAAAAAAGTCAAGCTGCTCCTACTTTCTCACTCCAAAAACACCTTAATGAAATACTACTGGAGTCCTATACATTAAAAAAGTTGCTTTCCTTGCATCACACCCAATAGGGTCTTCACTCTCAAGTGAACTATCTTGGTCTCATTGCTTACCATAGACTACATTTAACAAAAAAAAAAAAAAAAAAAAAACACAGTTGTAAGCAAGTATCAACGTTTTAAAATGAAGTAAACCACAAATGCTTAGAAATGCATTAAAATACACTTCCCTGTTGTAGTCAACATTAGCAGCACATGCGTGGCACTGGCAATGACACCCTCCCATTCACTGTCCTCATACATGCACACATTCAAACATACACACGTCTGACCAGTCTCTGAGTTCACAGAATGCCCCCAATGTCACTCTTATTTTTGTTCCTGCCCTTGCAAATCATGGATCCTTAAAGTCAGTCAATAATGTCAGACATTAAAGTTTCATATTTCCTATGATCCTAAAGTACATCACAATGATTGACCTATTCCTCTATTGACTTTTTAAGTGAGCCCCAGTCATAGTTTAAATATTCTCCCTGGAGTTATCCAGTGCTCCTGCTTGGTACCAAAGCAGCCCCCACAAGGACACAGCCCCCATCAGCTTTATTGTTGTCAAGCAATGTGTACTAAACTTGAATTTATTCTTTCATATTTGTTTCTTCTCCATTGCTGTAAAGTTCAATGCAAAATGCCACAGAACTACTAAGACCCCAATTTTAAAGCTCGAGTAAAAGTACAGTTTGGGTATGATGTTTATTATCACATGATAAAGCTAGATTGTTGACATGTGAGTTATGTATCAGAGAACACAAAACAAAATTTCATAACACCAGACCAAAGAGAAGTGCTGCATTGTTAAATATTGCATTTCTGTTTTTTTTTTTTAAACTATCAGTAGGATTCAAGAAACTCCATGTAGGCATCACATGAAGCCTACATGGAGTTTACATCTTTGCACTGTAAGCAGCAGTGGTGATTACACATTCATGCCCCACACTGTATTTAAACATAAACAAGCATGGTTAACGCCAGCCAGGAAATCATGTAAAGCAACACAGATAGCAAACTTGTGTACCTTAGAGTACACTAGGTTAGCGGGATTACACGGAATGCCACAATGATTATCAGGGTTATCATATAGCAATGTATATAGTCTAAACACATTACAGAACAGTGTACAATGCAAAGTGTTGTGGAATCCCATTCCAGGCATTCTGTACAAAAGTTGTTTAAATGATCTGTAAGTGTACGTGGACTGTCATTTAAAATAAATAGTCATGGAAAGTCTGTGTATTGAATAGGGACACACAGATGAATTGTAGGAATGGACGCAGGGAAAAGGACAGGTGAAACACTGTAGTGTACAGCAGATGAGGGCATGTAAATGGAATACAGTTGTAGCAGGAAGACTAATCTTTTATCAACATGGTACAGTATGGACTGCACAGTGGACATGTATATTATGTGACTGTCAGACAAGGTGACATAACAATAGAGAAGCTGTTTTTGTGATATAAACATCTTGACATCAACAATAGAGAGGACATCTATCAGGGATGTTATATACAATTGGGGTTGGTGCATATTGTGAAGCTGTGCAAACTGATTTGCCTGACTATGGCTGTAATGTCAACAGACATCTCTAACAAGTGGGACTCAGATGCAGGCTTATGGATAGCAGTAAAAGAAGCATGCACAATCTTGGAAAATATCAGTATAATACCACCAGTAATCCCATGTCTCCGACACAACATATGTGTTTCTGAGTGATCATAGATAGTTCTTGACAAACACATTTGTACAAATGAGGCTTGGCACAAGCCAAGTTGTTCTGGGTCATCTTCAAGGGGGTGTTAGGTTGATATTAATGGAAATTCAATGGGCTGGGGAGTTGAAAGGGTTAAACAGGGGGAGGGTTGATTGGAAGGAAATGAGATAGGGGGAAGTGCTTAAGGGATTTAGATGAGTGTAGCTGGGTAAGTAATCACATTTTGGCATGAACTTATTTGCTGAATGAAGCATGCAGGGTGTGTTTCTTGGAGAAGTGAGCAGTCAGTAGAGCAGCAGTTTTGTGCTGTTCAGGAGTGGTTACAGCTGGAGCTGATCTGCATTTATCGGGCGGGTGCTGCATTTAAGGGGTGTTTGATCTGGAATGGCTTCTACTTGGAGACATGTCTGGTTCTTGGCCAGATTTGGGAAAAATGTCCAGGTTTTGCCTCATATCTTTGATCAGTTTCTTACCAATTGTGGATTTTTGGGAATCACTAGGAGGATTGGAGGTGGAAGTCACTATAAAATGACATATTGTGGGGTAGGGGGCTTACTCAGTTGGCTACGAAGGTAGATAGCTACTTTAATAAAGAAGGGGGTTATTCAGCTGGTGCACAGCTGGGGTACTGCAGGATGCAGCTACACTATGGCAGGTGTCATTTCAGTGGACTATTTGAGGGTCTAATAAGGCAGTATTTGACTGTTTCCTAGGTATGTGACATTAAAGGAAAATGTTGCACCATTTAACTCTGATGTGACCTTTAACACATCTTCCATGCTATGTTTAATCCTTGAACAGAATCCACATACAATACTTTAATGATGTGTTAATGTTTTCTAAATACAAATTACATTGAATGAGGTATCTTGTCATCTGAATCACTTTTTCCAAGTTTCCTTGACCATTTTCTATTTGAACTCCCTTTCTTTGTAGCATACATTTAATAATATAGGACACATTAAGCCTGGTAACATATTTAGTCAGAAAATAATGCCAGACACTTGGGTTTCAGATTCATACCTTTTAGAGCAGTCTATCCTAATGAAAAATATGTTGATTTATCAAGTTTCTGGGTTTGGAAGTGGAGTCAAGAAAAATAAATGCGTGAAAGGGGTGCCCACGGTATGAGTAATTCTGACATAGGTCTATAATTGTTTGTCTTTGTTTTTATATTAAGGGGTTGCAACGTTTGGTGGGAGGGGTGGTAAGTTTGATCTTGATAGCAAGGCTAGATGCTGGGAGGGGGTAGGGGCTGTGTTAATGGTCATGTGCTTAACTAGCAGAAACAAGGTGGTGCTGCGTAATTGTCTAGACTTTGTTGCATGTGTGGTGTACGTTTCATCCAGTACAATACAAATGACATTAGGAGTACTATATAAATAAGGGGAAATAACATAAATTATGCTGCAGGATATTACAATATATGCTACACATCTAGACAATTCTATCAAGTTAAACATTATATACAATAATAGTCACTCTCACCGTATACATAACCTATGTGTCCAAAAGTAGTGCAGCCTAACACATTGACTGTTATAGTACATGAAAATAAAATGTTAGTTTCAGTCAGGAAATAATAGCCAGCAAATTGGTGCTGAAGAAAGATAGTGGGAGAGTTAAGAGTAGAGCTATTACAGTCTGAGCAGTAGCGTAAGCACATGGTATAGGAACAGAGAAGGAGTTAGGAGAGACTTAGGATCTTGCAGAATGAGGGAGTCAAATGGGACGGAAGAGAAGGACAAGGCTATTTGATAGGGCATTGGAGGCATAGCTTCAGTTTTGTCTGCTTTGTCATAGATTTGGGTGGTGGTGGTACATTCCTTCCTGGTTTGGCAGGATAGGTTGTCCTTGAAGATGTCTTAGAATGTGTGTTATGTATTTTGGATGACTTGCATGTGTTTTCTTTCGTGCAGATGGGGTCTTGGAACGCTGTGGCTGTAGTTTGGAATAGGTGGGTATAAGATCATACCTCTCAACCTGGAAACATCAAAAATCTGGACAAGGCCCATGCAAAATAGGTACAAATCTGTACACTGATTAACATAAATTTTGCATACATAATTATGTAACCCCACCCACTCCAACAGTATTGTGGGATACCAACTTTCAAATGCAAACTGAAGAACAGACAACCAAAATATGGCACCAAAGTCCCCCTGCAGCCCTTCCAATGTCCTATTACCTGGCTATTTCGCCCCATTTACCAGAAACAACACTAATGTGTGCATACTGCTTTACTTCTACAATGATTATTTGGATTTTATTTTTGCATTTTGTAGCACAATGCACAAACACTAAAAAACATCTGCTAAACAAACCAATACTGTCTCACAATGAAAATAGACTTAGCATTACAATTTCTCTGCCCTTGAAACTCACATTCATTGAAACAGCATTGAAATCCATCATGTACCTATTCTTGGAGATATGTTTGATTTACCAATTCACATATTGAGAGGTATGAGGAGAGAAGTGTGCACCATTCTGAACAGCAGCCCTTCCATATTTGGTTAGAATGTATTTTGCTAATGCTGTTAGCTATGATCTGGGCCAAATAAACTTAGAATATGTAATATACATGATTTGCAATACAAGAAATAAATCCAGCAGCACATACACTACTCAAATGCATAGTACAACAGCACTAGCTAGTAAATAAATGATATAATGGCAGGAATAATGCTGGCCAAATATTCCATATTATGCCATGAAAGTAGAACTTATCTGTGCCAAAGAGCTGCTAAAGTTACCTGCTAGAATGCTGCACCATTTAGACTGGGAACTCAGTAATAATTCTTTCTGTTTGATTTGAAATAATAAAATAAACCATTGTGCAGATTTTTTTCCACTGTCTTACACAAAAAAAAACATTATTCAGAGGCTGCAGTATGCTCTTCATATATGACTAATCTCAGCATCAAAAGAACCTGGATAGTCTCAGGTCATGGTTTAGAGGTCATAAGAATAGTACCTAAGGAACTGCTCTCCAGCAGCTGATTCTCAAGAGAAAAATACATAAGCATGCACACACATCCACATATGCACATATATGCATACAAACACATGCATGCACATATGTCCCAGTTACTAATTGTCTGCAAGTTGTTAACTTGTCCTATACAAAAGAATCAAAAAGAAAAGCCTTTTTAAGTTAAGGAACTAACATGACACTTGACAAATGTTTTACAGGTTGGCTCCAACAAGCCTTAAAGATGACAACAATATATCAGTGCTCACTTTCTTCTCTTTCATTGTTTACATTGTCAAAAATAAAGTTACTAAGCTAGCAAAAAAAAAAAAAAGATAAACACCCTAAATCTCTAAATCAGGAGTCTTCAGGCCAGACATTAAAATTAATTTATTTACATTTGTTAACTGGGTACATGTACTGGTCTGAACTCCAAAGACCCTTTGCAGTCATGATCTGGGCCAGAAGGCACATAACATTTCAAACATAAATTTATTTATTTATTTTATTTATTTTACATTTGTTGATTTGTTGATTTGTTGTTAAATAAAAAAAATTAAACGCATTTGTGAAAGAATATGTTAACACTGATTATTATAAACATTCTGAAAAATGCACACACAAAGTGCTATTACAACAATCTTAGAAGTTTGTAATACACTAAGAAAAAAAAAACCTTAAAAGCAGGTAAAAAATTCTAGCTCAGCTTTTGGCATTCATTATAGGACTTACACATAAGACTTTTACAATCCCTGAACTCAGGAAATAAGACTAACCAACAAAGCTTTCCAACATTGCTACACCATATCAGAAATAGTAACACACATACACACACACACACACACACACACACACACACACACACACACACACACACACACACACACACACCCTTTTGCTGCATAAACTCCACTATCTCTGCCAAGCAGGAAATAAATCCATTTCTCTCTGCTATGTAACTCAATTCTCAGCACACTGTAACCTTTCGCTGCATAAAATTCATTCTTTGCATAAACTCCATTCTCGGCAGTTCTCTCATTGCATACACTCTGCAGTGTAACTACACACACACCTCCTACCTACCTTCTCCATCGCTGCACAAAGTAAGGAAATAAATCAATTCCTCTCACTGCATACACTCTGCTATGTAGCTACACACACACACACACACACACACACACACACACACACACACACACACACACCTACTTACCTTCTCCGTCACTGCATAAAGTAAGGAAATAAATCTGTTTCTCTCACTGCATACACTCTGCTATGTAACTCCATTCTTGGCAGGAAATAAATCTGTTCTCTCTCGCTGCATACACTCTGCTATCGCTGCTGCCTCATAGGAGAAATAAATTCAATCCCTAACCAGGATAAACTCTCTCGCAGCATTCTTGTTTCTGAGATCCATGTTCTCAGCAGCAGTCCCAAAACTCTCTCATATCTGCAGAAGATTCATATTGGACGTGCTTGTATTCAAACAAGACGTGAGCCCTTGAGCTCAATTCCGACAGGCTGGTGGAGCTGATGTCATCACGCACATGATGACATCAGCTCCAAAGCACAAAAAAAAGTTTCAAAAATAAAAGCTTGAAAAAATCGGAAATGAAGGGGTGCCACTCGGGAATCATGGCACCCCATAATTTGGACCCCAAAACTAGGTAAAAACCGAGCAATTCTGTATGGTTGGGAGGTATGTATAAGATTGATCCTTCTCCTTACATATTAGAGGATTTACTTTTGTCCTTTTCTTTGTAGATGATGGTGTGCCGAGTTCCAGTGGTGAGATACAATGAGTTCATAGATGATCATGCTTTGTTGTCAAATAAGCGGTGGGGTCATTGCGTGAGTAATCAGAAATGGATAGGTTAAAAGGCAAGCACAGTGATTCTGAAGAAGAAGAAAGAAGCACAACCAACTTTTGTTAACTCTAGAATAAGTATTATATTTTATGACCTCATTTGATTTGTATTACAGGATAATGTACAATCCATGGTAGAATTAAGAGTTTTAATATTTAAATATCATGGGGTGCAGTGGTGCAGCAGTTTGTGTCATTTCACAGCTACAGGTTCTCCAGTTTGATTATCAGCCAGTTTTTTGGGCCTTGCGTGCCCTCCTTGTGTTTGTGTGGGTTTCGCTGGGTACTCTTGGGTTTTCTTCCATGCTGCTAAGTTGCCAGTTACTGAATATTGGATATATTTGTATGGGAAGACATATAGATCACATATGTTAGATCATCGTCATAGTGAGAATGGTTTTGCTGCATGTTTAAATCTGAATGCATGTTTCAATGGAAGTCCTGATCACTTGGGTGGGTACACTGACGTTACAGATGGAGTGCTGAGTAACAGTTAATGCCCTGATGGAAATGGACTTGAAAGGTTATGTTTTTTGTTTTGTGGATGTTCTGAGTGCTGGAGAGGTTATAGGGTATTTGGTAATTTTATTTAATGGTCATTAAGTGGCACTACAGTTGGGGCAGTGGAGATTTCTTGCAGATGTATGACATGTTTATTTGGTCAGCTTGAATGGGTTACTTTGGTAAGCTTAATAGTTGATGTAGTTTAATTTCTTCAAGCGGGATGAGTTTGGCATGTCACTAATCTTGTATTGACTAGGTGGCATAGGATATTTTCACTTTGGTATAATCTGGTTTTGACCTGTGGCATAATGCATTTTCAGTTTGGTATATTGGTGACATTCAAGGGTATTGGTAGAGTAAAGAGGGATCAGATTGCTAAAGCCATCATGGGGTTTAGGTGCCTTACTTTTGATATGGGTAGCTTGTGTTGGCATGGTGGTTGTTAAATGGCATTCTGAAGTTCTTCAGGTTCTGCATGCCATTAGGCAAGTAAAGGAATTGTTTTGGAAGGGTGATATGCAATTGCTTTAATTTGGTGGTTGGGGTTGAGTAGTTTTTCTCCAGTGGCAGGTGATGCTTTGGTAAGCATTAGGTAAATGCCAAGGGCTGGTAATGTCCTGGCAATTATTGTACACCGAATGATGTTTGGCCTTATCCCCTAAGGGTGGCTAGCTGATGGAAGTTGGTGGTGAGGGGGAACAGCCTGAGCAGGCTGGTGGCAGAAAAGGGGGACAAGCTTGCCCTCTTCTGTTCCCCCTCTGGTGTCTGGTGGTGCAGTTCAAGGAATTTTTGTTGAACAGATAAGCAAGGGAAGGTAAGGATACTGGTTATTTGGTGTGAAGGTAATTCAGTGAATGGTTTAGTAAGTGAGCAAAGGTATGGGTGCGATTACTGGACAGGATGAGCAGGTACACTGTCCTGATTAACATTAGAAAGATGTTTATAAGTAAAGTAAGTGAGCAAAGGTATGGATGCTGCTTACTGGGTTGGATGAGCAGGTACGCTGTCCTGATTAATATTTGGTATGGACGCTGCTTACTGGACAGGATGAGCAGGTATGCTGTCCTGGTTAACATTATAAGGGTGTTTATAAGTAAAGTAAGTGAGCACAGGTATGGGTGCTGATTACTGGGACAGGATGAGCAGGTACGCTGTCCTGATTAACACTGCAAAAATGTTTATGCTGTGTTAGAATCGACTACATTATGTCCAGTTGTATTTAACAAATTTTGGTAATCAAAGTTATGCTATGGCAGTTTTAATAAAGGTCGTCAAATGTCATTTGGTGTGTTGTGTTTGTTAAAGAGGACAGTGACAAACAAGTCTTACAAGCCAAGTTGTCCTGGGATATCTTCAAGGGGGTGTTAGGCTGATATTAATGGAAGCTCAATGGGTTGGTGAGGTAAAAGGGTTAAATGGGGGGAGGGTTGATTGGAAGGAAATGAGATAAGGGAGGATGTGCTTAAGGGATTTATAACACAAACTATGGTAATGACAAACATTCAAAACTTTGAAACACGAAATGTCGAAGTGTCATGGTTGGCCCGTCTGTGGTATAACTCCGTAAGGTAAGTGTGTGATAGTTATGGACCTTAGGATTAGGGTGCAGTTTAAGGTAAGTACATAGATAGTAATGTATGTAAGATTTAGTGTAGGGTTAGAAGTAGGGTTTGGTTAATGTATGTATGTGTTTTATAATGTTTGGGTATGTAGTGCATGGTGGTGTTGGCTGACTGACGATTCGAGATTTGAAATTTCACAGTTTAGGGGGTTCGGCATATTTGCTGTTCACGCTATACGTGTCATTCTTGTGGTGTTCACTGAAATGGGTTTTCGATCTGGTAGTATAGACCCATTTAGATGAGTGTAGCTGGGTAAGTAATCACATTTTATTGTGAACTTGTTACCCTCCCACCCTCCTTCTTTTTGTTGGCAGGTTGGTGGAACTGTGGTTATTTTATTCCGGTAGGCAGAGAAGAGGGACAAGCTTGCCCTTTTCTGTTCCCCGTCTGGTGTCTGGTGGTGCATTTCAAGGAGTGTTTGTTGAATAGATAAGCAACTGAAGGTAAGGATGCTGCTTATTTGGTTTGAAGGTAATTCAGTGAATGGTTTAGTAAGTGAGCAAAGGTATGGATGCTGCTTACTGGGTCGGATCAGCAGGTATGCTGTGCTGATTAATATTTGGTATGGACGCTGCTTACTGGACACAATGAGCAGGTATGCTGTCCTGGTTAACATTATAAGGATGTTTATAAGTAAAGTAAGTGAGCAAAGGTATAGGTGCTGATTACTGGACAGGATGAGCAGGTATGCTGTCCTGATTAACATTGCAAAGAAATTTATGCTGTGTTTAGAATCGACTACACTATGTCCAGTTGGATTTAACAAATTTTGGTAATCAAAGTTATTATGTTATTTAAGTTTTAATAGAGGTCGTCAAATGTCATTCGGTGTGTTGTGTTTATTGAAGGGGACCGGGACAACTATTATGACATGTCAGCAATCTATGAAGGTAATCAAGCACACCATCCTGACACTGTAACATCTGCTTGAGGTGTTGGGAGGGACACTGCTACACCTGTATGTGACAGTTTGATAAGTCCAGGCTACTTGACTTGTGTGCATGGCAGATATATGGCACATTTCATACAGTTACAAATGTAACCCATACCGTCAAAGATGTCAAACAGCTATGAATATACTGTGTGCATCACTGGAACGGGTATCAGACATGCATTCGGTATAACACCTTGATGGGGGTTTTATACCATCAGACAGTAATGTTTATACAACAAAAAGAATACCTAGGTGTAGCCATTAAGATGTGTGACAGCTCACTGTGCCAAAGGCGGTACACTCAGTTACACATCACTGGAAGATGTGGAGGGAGGTACATGAAGAAGGGTGCATTGTACTCAGTTATTGGTGTGATGAAGGCTATGACCTATAGAGGTATTATGGCCTTTGATGTGGATGTCCTGCACATACTCAGTAGTTGGGTTACATACAGAGGAGTAGTCACCACTGTGGACACATGCTGGTGGATGTTCTACATACCATCTACTCCACAACACAGATCACATACCAACTGGTCTGCTTATAGGGTGTGATATCTACATTATCCTTGGGTTGTGTGTTTGTTTTCATAACATAACAAATCTTCCCATATTTTTGTTTCATCTCATGTGTTGTCATGGCTATGGAAGCAATCCTTGGTGTATGTTGATACTGTCTGTATTATACTAATATCACAGTTTGAGTCAATGACTGCCCACTGTCTGTAGACCTCCAGACAGCTGTTTGGACACAGGATGTGTATGTCATTCTTGACATCTGTGACTTAAATAATGGACAGAAAGGGGACTGGCAGACAGTCCTGATGTACAGACCTGATCACTGGACCCAAGATATAGATCTCCTCACACATTTCATCATATTTAGATGTCATGTATGTGATCCCAGTGGTCTACCCACTGTGTGATATAGGTGTTTATAGCCACATCTGACAGTGTTGAGTGAATAACTCAGTTTGGATGTGTATCAAAAGTCTTGGCCTGGTCATGTTCCACAGGAAGATAGTGTTATCATAATGAATGCCCTTGATGACCTTTTTCAGGACATGTAACAGACATGGATGCAGCATTAACAGCTCACACATGTCTGTTTCACAATGCTGGGATATTACTAGTGTCCATTTAGGAAAGGTCCATGATGACATGTTGGTCTCCCTCACAAATGAGGAGAGGCAGGATGTCACTGCACATGCATGCATCAGGTGATATCCCCCCACCCCCCAACTCAGATGGATGCATTTTGATGTACACCCTTCAATGGGAACATAGATCATCTGGAAGGTGTGTTGAAGTGTATATCAAACTGTGTTAGGTATTTATATGTTTTAAGTCACTTTAAAGGCAATCTGTGATGTTGTCACAGCCCACTGATTATGTGTGATAGGCCTGGATGAAGGTACGACAGTGCATATTCTACCTAATAGATCCTCCCTTTCTTTGAAGAGGGGTAGAAGCATAAAAGACATGATTGTACATAGTTCCTTTATGGTTCCAGATGTTAAGTTATGGGTAGAACCTAAACCCTTGGGAACATTCCCTTGTGAGAAATATTCCATTTGTAGATACATAGTCCCTTTTTTGATAAAATTAATCATTCAGCTTACGTTCCAAATCAGTTTGTTAATTGCAATAGTGTGGGTGTTATTTATGCGCTGAGATGCTCCTGTGACCTCTTCTATATTGGAGAAATGAAGAGGTCTTTTATAGTTAGAATACGGGAGCATCTTAGAGGCATTAAAAATAATAAAACTGAAAGCCCTGTAGCAGCTCATTATACATTATGTCATGGGGGGATAGTAGGTGCTTAAGCGGTACTATTTTAGAGAGTGTGGAAGAATGGGATATTGCTGAAGTGAAAAATTGCTTTATAAAGAAATAATATATATTTTAAAATTTGGTACTTTAATACCTTTAGGTCTAAATCTTGAATGTAATTGGAAAGCATTACTTTAATTGATTGTTGTTTCTTATTGGTGTATTATTTAATGATTTAATTGAAGTGTTAATTATGGGTGTTATAAAACAGGATTGTATGTAATGTTTTTTTATCTCTTTGAAGGCTTGAATACTGAGGCACTAAGACAGTATTGAACTTTTATTTTTTTCTTCCTCCCTTTTTTTATTTGTTGTAATTTTAATTTATTATTTCTGGTGGTTTGTGTAAGGCAGTGCATACTGCCTACTTTGATCTGGCCTACGGTTTAGATACAATCCCCCACTCAGGTATCATCGAGAATCTCTCCCAGCTGGGGATTAACCCTTATGTCACTAGATAGTTAACCAGTTGGCTCACCGACAGAACACATACTGTCAACGAACCAAGTACATGCACAAACTCTGTACCAAAATAAGGAAACTACACTCCTTCGCTTCTCAAAAACATCCAGTAAAGAGACCGGTAACACTGGAATAACAGACTTTATTAATGAATTTAAGCTTCTATACGAGCTTTTCATCAGTTTAAAATTTACCAACTTCCTCAGAAACACTGAAAGCATAAAACGGAAACAACGTCACTTAAAACACCACTCATTTAAATGCTCTTTCATATTGATTAAAGCAATAAAACAAATTAACAAAGTATAAAAATGCTAGAAATATTTAGAAAAAACATTGAAACACCACTGTATAAAAGTATGAAAAAACATGAAACATTATTCCATCATACTAAATACAGTATATCTTACTTCTGCTTGAAATAAAAATAATAATATCAGTAAGATAGAAAGAGATCTTTTGGATCTTCTTTGTAAAGCACCAGTTAGAGTCATGGCACCAGATAAGGGGGAGGCTTGGTAGTGATGAACAAATGTGATTATATCAGGAGAATGGAGGATATGTTGACTACTGATACTTACAAGGAAATATATAAGAATGAGTTAAATATAGACATTGCTAGAATTGCAGGTTATTATAACGATATCTTTACTGGATGTTTTTGAGGAGCGAAGGAGTGTAGTTTCGTTATGTTGGTACAAAGCACATACTGTGACAGCTGATGAATCAACCTCTACCAGTAGAGTCATCACCATCGGCGTACCAAAGGATCTGTGCTGGGGCCTTTACTGTTTGGAATATATCTTTTGACAATCCAGGCTGAAGTATACGGCCTTTGGCTTACCAGGTTTGTTGATTCTTGCATATTGGGTGCGATCATTGAGTCCACCAATGATGTTAACATATACATGAGGGGCTAACACAGACAAATGACTGGTACCAAAGCCACATCTTTTACAAATAAACACAAAAATGTGTAATTATTTTCGTGTTCTGCAAAGTGAAATTCCCCACTAATTAGAGCATTGACAACACTGCCCCTATGCTGAAACTCTGTGGTGCAACACATGGGAAACATATAGATTGCAATCTAAACTACAACCACCAAGTGCCCATAGTGGTATGGAAAGGCTGAGTAATGCACCTCATAAGTCAGGTCATCATATCTATATCTGAGGATGATACAACAGCACTGTACTCGAGCCTTATCAGAACACTAATAGAGTATAATGTTCTTTTTTTCATGTACCTCACCAGACACTTGCAGCAACTGGAGAGACCACAGGGGTTTCTCACCAAGAAAATACAGGGCCTACAAACCATGCCATGATGTATGTGGATAGACTGAAAGCCCTGTCCCTGTGATTTGTATCGTATAAGATGAGGTGACTTGTGCCTGGCCTACAGGCCAGCCTCTGACCCTCCTCTGATGGGAATACTGCATGTCTGTAAATCAGCTACAGCTGGTGACATCAACAGAATCTGGTGAGAGGGAGATGGTAATATTAGTGTAATACATGCTGTTGTAAAACACTCTCTCTAATACCAAGCAAGTGCACAAACACGCACACCCCAGTTGACTGCAGTGAGAACAGAACCCTTATATATCGAAGTACACAGACTACAGAAGTCTGTATTTAAGACAAGTGCCAGAGATGAAGTCTGACTTGAAGAGTGTCAGGCAATAGTTAATAGGTGACAAATTCAGTAATGTCTGGCTAGGAGAAAATGTAATAGCAGTGTCCCACATGCTGGCGCAAACTGCTTTCTCTAATGTCGAGCAAGTGCACACACACACACACACACACACACACACACACACACACACACACACACACACACACACACACACAAACATGCACACACACACACACACACACACACACACACACACACACACACACACACACACACACACACACACACACACACACACACACACACACACACACACACACACACACACACACACACACACACACACACACACATGCACACATGGGCATGCACACACCAGTTGACTGCAGTGAGAAAAGAACCCCTACCTAAGTGCATAGGGTACAGAACTCTGTATTTTACAGAAGTACCATGGCATAAATCTGTCTTTTAAAAGGCTGCAGGACATCTTATAGTGAATAACATCAGCAGTGGATGTTGGAGAGAAGATGTTGGAGGCCTGGATGAAATGGATGTGTAGACATGTGCAAGTGTCAAATTACTGGCAATCCATGGGATTGTCGTGGTACATGGATACACAGACACACATGCTTTCCAGTTGACAGCAGTGTGAACAGAACCCCTGCGTATTTAAGGATGCAGACTATAAAACTCAATACTTTACACAAGTGTCACAGCACAAGTCTGAGTTTTTCCAGGCTGTAGGGCAACTTATATTGGATGACATCGGCAGTGGATGTTGGAAAGCCTGCATGAAATGGATAGCTATCCATGTGCAACTGTCAAGATATTAAAGTTCTGCATTTTAGCAGATTGATTAGTGTGCAATGTGTAGTACTTGGTGATTGTGTCTCCAGTGTGGAGGTATACTTTAAGAGCAGCTTTACAAACTGTATGCAAACAGGTGTCCACATTACTATAAGTACTGGAAAATCTGAATATGTATTGCCATTCTAAAGATATGCATGGTATAGAAGACATCATTTGTCATTTATTTATGAAATGTAGTTGATATATTTGAGAACAAATACTGAGAGACCAAGGTTGCAGTGCATGGGGAAAGGTGACATATGGCTGGATTGTAAATATGTGTCCTTTTCTTAGTTAGTGCCTTCATTTCATTTTGTTTTTGTTTCCACATGCAGTTTCATGGCATGAACACTAAATGGATAGTAAACAGAAGTAATACATGATCTTGTCCACTTTGCATAGTGCAAAGTCAGTTTATGCGATAGTTGGCAAAGTGTTTGTGCATGCAGGACACACATTTCTAATGCATTCCCTATTTGCACATAGTTAAGCAGTGTGTAAATGCCTGCCACATTGCTAAAATTCTGAGAGTTCTCTGTTTTGAGGATATGAAACAAACTTGCTGCTTAGCTGACTCTGTGGCAGCAGGTGTAAATGCATTGACACATTTCTTTTTTGAGCCCAGATGATATAGGGTTCAAATTCAGGTATAAGCAATACTTTTATATAAGTAGTGATAATGCAATGAAACTATTCACTATACTACATTCACAGTCTGTTACTGTGTGCTGATATAGCACAGGGTGTTTAAGTGGCAAGACTCAGAAGTAATTGCACCACATAACACTCATTCACAGTCACATGGCATTGGTGCGTGATGCCACGTTCTGAGGCCAAAAAGTGAAGGACTCCATTGTCTTTTTTTTTTTTTTTGGTCATTGTGTGTGATGTGTGTTGTGATGCCCCACTACTGGACTGGTAATCAAGGAGCCACAATCCTCACCACTGGCAACAGTGGGGGCTGTTCACTGGAAGGATAACAAGGTACAAACACAGTGTTACCAGATGCAGCTCTATGCATCAAGTGCAATTTCCATTAGGAACACACAGATACCGCAGTCATTCTGGGGCTGGCTTCTCCCTCTCCCCTTTCTTCAGTTCCCCAGTAAGACTCCACACTGGCACAGTTATAGAGTTGAGATCTCAGCTGAGTGGCCAAGTTAAGACCTCCAGCACCCTCTCGGTCTAACCAATGTTTCATTTCCCTACCCAAGTAGCTGATACACACATAGTTTTTGAGGTTTGATTTATACATACACACACACACACACGCATGCATGCATACACACACACACAGACACACACACACACACACACACACACACACACACACACACACACACACACACACACACACACACACACACACACACACACAGAAATACACCTGTGAAATGGTGACACAGGTTTATTAGCCATGCTCCCTTTTACCCAGACTATAAGGTAGTTACCACTGCCACCAGCCAGCTTCTTATCAGCTACTTTAAGGCCATTAACAAAAAGTGTCCAGTCTTGTTGTGTAATGTTACTATTAATACAAATGGTAGTTTGATAAAGAGCAAGTATATTAGGAGTGACCCATAGTGCCACAAAATAAATATGCAAGTACTCTCAAAACTTAAATATTTCTAGACAGATCAGCCACAATGAAATGTTTAAATACATTTAATAATAAACAATAAAAGAAGAAGACAATACTAAATATATATTTACAGTGACATCAGAGTTCAAAATCATAGAAAATATTTAAAGCAACATTGCAGGATAGTCTCAAATAAATAAAGAAAAATATCTAAGCTAAGCTTTGCTATATCTCCGACTATATCAAAGAGAATTACTATAACCTAAAAACTTACTTACTACACAGCAAGGAAGATGAGGTTAATGGATCTTCTCTAATTGTTGTCAGGTCAAAGACAGAATACAGAATGTTGTGTCTCACTAAGAGATTTTTCAAATGAATATTTCAAATATTACTGCTGGGATAATTTGCAGAATGACATCATTGCTTGTCATCTGACTCCCAGTTCCTAGGCCCTAAAATAACCATTGATGGCAACTGGTAGCATTTAGCATTTAGCATCTATCTGTCAATATACATAGAAAAAGGCATTTTCTAAGATTTGGCAAATGCTGAAGTAATAAAGCAACAGAACACGTCTAAGACAATAGAGAAAGCCACCCAGCACAGACTCTGTCTCCTTGCTGCCATAAAGTAATTTAATTTCAGCAATTTTTTAATTACTAGATTGAGGTTAACCTCCTGTATCCAAGTTTCCACTTTTAAAATACATACATCTAAACAGTTACAATAGTGCATGTACATTTCTGCTCGTTTCCAGTAGAGTACACTGTAGTTACATTTCAAACAGCACTTTGTAAATACCTTCAAACAGTTTGATATACACATAACAAACAGTTCTAATACTGTTGTAACACAAGCATCTTATATGAATCATGTTGATATTCACAAATGACATATAATAATTTACAAAATTCCCGATAGCTGTGCTGGCAGTATGTCCCTTTGTCACACTACCCCCCAAAGACTCAAACTAGTTTTTAAGTGACCCTTGATAAACATTACTTGAGAGAGATAGGCCACTCTGGGAATACATTACGATATACCCTGTCTTGAGATACCAATAGGTGTTGCATTGTTAACCCCAGTACAGTGCTGCACTGTCATATCCTATGCCCGTAATCCTAGGCTCTACCATAGTAACTTGGGATTTTGCTGGCTGGCTCCCTGTAGCCATAGATCCGTCTCAGACTCCTCCTGCCTTCTACAGCAAATACTTAGCATCAGGGCCTCCCTACCATGGGAAGGTTTCATGATGATAACATTGTACAATTTGTATACCTGCCTCCTGCCTAGCAGTTCTGATAGGAATGAGAACCATAACCTGCTACCCCGCAACATACTCCCTATCTCAAGCATTCCTGTCATACCAGATCTTTTCTGCTGTTGGACTTCTGCCTGGTCTGGACCAAGCTCATGAGTTCCCTGAGCCTTGTCCTGGGGTTTAGGACATATGCCACAACAGACTTCTTTTGGGATTCACACTCACTCTTGCACTCATCACAAATGAAATCTAGAGGTCCTCTCACCGTATGCCCATACAGCAACTCAATGAGTGAAAAACATGTGGATTACTGGGACACCTCCCTATAAGGAAACAGATGGGGCAGATATTTGTCCCACTCCCTCTTAAAATGTTCTGCAAATGCCCGTATTATGATCTTTAGTGTAGAGTTTAACCTGTCCACAAAACCATTAGTCTGGGGATGGTAGGGGGTGGTCTTTAGGTGCTTCACCCCACCATGCTTTCACAGACAAGCCAGCAGGTCTGATATGAATTTGGCACCTCTGTCAGTCAGTATTTTTTTGGGAAACCTACCCTGCTGAAAATCTCTAACAAAGCATTTGTCACCTTTTCTGCCTTAATGGAGTACAGGACTACCGCCGCAAGGTATCTGGTAGCATAGTCTACTACCACTATCATATACTTCTTACTTGTGGAACTTCAGATACTCGGAGTCCCCACAATACCCATAAAACCTCTCTGAAACAGCTCATCAATCACAGGCAAAGGCATCAAAAGAGCTTTGACTTTGTCTCCTGCCTTGCCTCCCTTTTGGCATTGCTCACAGGTCCTGCAGTACTCTGTTACATCCCTGGAAATAAGAGGCCAATAAAAGTTCTGCATAATACATCTGTTTGTATAATTTATGCCCATATGACCTGTACAGGGAATGTCATAGGCTATGGCTAGAAGTTCCAGATGGTAGGGTATGTCCACTACCACTTGTATTCTCTCACCCTTTAGCTCTCCATCAGGGGTCCACTCTCTACATAACCATTTACCCCAGTATACAGATTCCCCTTTTCCCTGACAATCAGGTGCCTCACTGGCTACCTCCCTCAGGCCTTGTAATCTAGGGTCTGAGAGCTGAGCCTGTCTCAATTCTGAATGAAGAGCTATATAGATTTAACAAGGGGACAGTCCCCTGATACAACTGCATTTATTGTAAGTTTATTAATATGGAAACAGAATTTATACATCCCATAACACAAGCCAATTTTATTTTTAAGGCATCTGGGACATGCAATTGTGAAAATGTAGTTTATTTGGCTAATTGTGAGAAATGTTTATGTTTTTATATTGGAAAAGCCAACTGCAAATTCAAGGAAAGAATTGCCTCCCATTTATCTGACATAAGAAGAGGGGTTGAGACAAATGCACTTAGCAAGCATATTCTACATTGTGGAAATGAGCATGCTTTTACATTTAGGATACTGCAGAGAGTTTGTAAGAATAAGAGGGGAGAGGAAGTTGTGAATGCCACAGAGAGAGCAGAATATAAATGGATAAACTTTTTTAGATCTGATGTCCACCCAGGGCTTAATAAAACTAACAGTATTAAACCCATTTTTAAATTAAAACAATCATATGTCAGTTAGAACACTATATACATTTTTTATGTTGTAATGAAGTATTTTAGTACATTATTAAGTTGATTATTGTCTTTAATGAAGTTTTTTAACAAATTAAGTTTAGTTAGTTATATGAATTATATTATTTATACAAATTGCATAATTATATAATGTGTTTATAAGTTATGCTATGTGATTGGCTGGAGTTGTATATTTATTCTGTGGTTTTAATGTACTGATTCATTCTTGAAAAATTGTTTTAACTCAAAAGCTTGATGTAATAAACCCTGTTTTATATGGATGGTCATGCTGTGCCTTTTGTTACTGGGTTTGATTTATATGCACACACACACAACAGGGAAAGGCTGACACAGGTTTACTAGCTATGCCCCCTTTTGCCCAGACTACAAGGTAGTTATCACTGCCACCAGCCAGCTCCTAATCAGCTACTAAAGGCCCTTAACAAAGGGTGTCCAATCTTACTGTGTAATGTTATAATTAATACAAATGGTAGTTTGACCAAGAGCAAGGCTATTAGTAGTGGCCCACAGTGTCACTAAACAAATATGCAAGAACTTTTCTAACTTAAATATCTCTAGATAGATCAGCCACAATGAAATGTTTAAATATATTTAATAATAAATAATAAAAGAACAAGGCAATACTAAATATAGATTTACAGTGACATCAGAGTTCATAATCACAGGAAATATTTAAAACAACTTTGCAGAACAGTCTGAAATAAATAAATAAAAATATCTAAGCTAAGCTTTGCAATATTCCTAACTATATCTAAGAGAATTACTATAACTTAAAAACTTACTAAAGAGCAAGGCAGATGTGGCGAATGCATCTTCTCTAGTTGTTGTCAGGTCAAAGACGGAACATAGAATGCTGTGTCTCACCAAGGGAGTTATCAAATTAATATATCAAATAGTACTGCTGGGATAACTTGCAGAATGACATCATTGCTTGTCATATGACTCCTAGTTTCCATGCCCTAAAACAACCACTGATGGCATTTGGTAGTATTTAGCATCTACCTGTAAATATATATATAGACCAGGGCTTTTTCTCAGATCTTTGGCAAATGTTGGAAGTCATAAATCAATAAAATGCATCCAAGACAATACAGAAAGCCTCGAAGGACAGACTCTGTGTAAACCCTGCTGCCATAAAGTAATTTAATTTCAGCTATTTTTTTTTAATTTACTAGACTGAGGTTAACCTCCTGTATCCCAGTATCCACTGCTAAAATACATACATCTAAACAGTTACAATAGTGCATATACATTTCTGTTGTTTTCTACTATGGTACACTGTGGTTAAATTTCAAACAGTACTTTGCCAATACCTTCAAAAAGTTTGATATACACATATACAGTTCTAATACAGTGGTAACACAAGCACCTTTTATGAATCATGTTGATATTCACAAATGACATATAATAATTTACAAAATTCCAGATAGCTCTGTTGGCAGTATCCTCCTTTGTCACATGTATTTTATTTTTGAATAAAAGAAAACAAGATAAGAATGTGCAGAAAGGCGTAGGGAAAGAACCATAGCTATCATTTATTCTGCAGAATAAAGCTAATTTGTACTGTGACCTCCATAAAGACTGAAAACACTGCAATGATGTTCCTGAGCCTATCTGGATGAAATCAAATGTTTCAAGAAGACCCATGTCTAAAATGGAGATCCCAGCTGCTTTTGTTTGTTCTTTTTTACTTCAGAGAGGAATGGTGGGGGGGTGGGACGGTTATACTGGGTCAATTAAGTTGGAGGGGTGGAAAAAAATGTGCAAAACAGGACAGCCAAGACAACAAGACACAGGAGAGGGAGGGAAACACAGTTTGGACACCATGATATAGTTGCAATCCAAACCCATGCCCATTAAACATGGGATTTTGCTGAATCTAGTCCTCACCCACGGGATAGTCATCACTGTCCCCTTACTCCTCTGGCTGCTGGAGTGCTTGACAACTTCTCCTCCTGTGGACCATAAAGGAGAGCAGCCTCTCCATCCAGTGTAGGCATACTCCAATGGTGTGGTGCAATACCTTACACACCAACCCTGGCATCTCCTTCAGGTGATGAAATTCCCACTTCCAACAATACTCCCACCTTGCAGGGTATCATAAAACCAGTTGCTGATTAGTGGTACCTGAGGATGCAGGAAAGGGCAGCAGAGGCAGTACTGCCAGATTGGATTCCAGATGTGGTGGGAATCGGTGCTGGAGCAAGTGAAGTGGGGGCAGGCTGAGCCACTGGAGTTTGACTGCATCACTGTGCTGTGAAGCATTTAGTGACCTGTCACAAATGGATAACATGTTACAATGCATTATCACAATACTACAACTATTTTAATTGAAGTTTTGCATTTAAGTATACTTCCTAATAACTATAAACTATAATTATGGATTACGCACATATGCTTGATCCAATTATACAGATGTTAACCAGGGCATTTGCCACTTAGGTAGAAATCAATTTATGGGTATTTGAACCCACAGCCTCTGATTACAGTCTTACACTTAAACCCTAAAAGTTGGTTTGTGCTATAGTCTTATGCACGCATGCATGTTTTACAGTTTGGATCATGCCTACTTTACTACTGTATAGAAAAGAAAAACATTTTTCTTTAACTTTTAAAGATACAATAACTGTAAATGTAAATATATAATGTGAGTGTGTTTGTGGGGCAGCCCCTCCCCTGGGCAGTTGTATTTTATTTATTTATGTATGCATGATGTAAGCAGGACAACAGATGGTGAAGATTTCAGTATGTGTACATGGATTGAACTGCAAATCTCCAGATGTATCTAGGCAGTGGAACCATGATGTCAGCACAAACACATTATTTCTGGTTTGCCTGTGTGCCTAATTATGGTGCTTCACCTCATTGTGCTTTGATGGACATGCCAACAGGTCTGAAGTAAAACTGGAACCTCTGTCAATCAGTATTTCGTTTGGGAAACCCTCCCTGCTGAAAATCTCTAACAAAGCATTTGTCAGATTTTCTGCCTTAATGGAGGACAGGTCCACCACCTCTGAGTTTCTGATAGCATAATATATTACCACTATGATATACTTCTTTCTTGCTGAACTTGGGGTACTCAGAGGCCCCACAATATCCATAAAAACATCTCATCAATCACAAGCAAAGGCATCAAAGGAGCTCTGACCTTGTCTCTAGCCTTGCCTACCTTTTAGCATTGCACACAGGTCCTGCAGTACTCTGTTACATCCCAGGAAACCCCAGGCAAATAAAAGTTCTGCATAATATGTCTTTTGTACACTTTATGCCTATATGACCTGCAAAGGGAATGTCATGGGCTATGGCTACAAATGCCAGATAGTAGGCTCTGGGCACTACCAATTGTTGTATTCTCTCACCTCTAGCTGTCACTCAGGGATCCACTGTCTTTACAGTAACCCTTTGTCCTAGTATACAGATTCTCCTTTTCCTTGACAATCACTTGCCTCACTGGCTACCTCCCTCAGGCCTTGTAATTTTGGGTCTGAGAGCTGAGCCTGTCTCAACTCTCTATTGGTAACTCTTCCCATCTTCCCATTCACAGGAAGTCTGGTATTCTCTGATAGTTGTGCCTCACTGTCAGCCTGGGTACTACTACTACTACTCACCTCTGCCCTTGCAGTCACTCTGTCCAAGGGAATATCAGTAACCACAAGCAGGTGTGGCTCACCTTCAGTCTCACCGCAACAGAGTAGCACCTTCCCTGATGTAGCCACCTCACCAGTCCTGGCTTCAATTGTGCAGTCTGTCTGGGCCCCTCCCAGGCAACCAGACCCACATGCTTGTCTCCAAGCCTGACTGAGTGTAACTGCATACACACAAGGTACTGCATTATCAAAATTATTTCCTATCAGAACATTTGCAGAGATAGTCTCAAACATACATACTTGCTTGTTTCCTTTTCCACCCTCCCAGTCAAGATGAACCCTAGCCAAAGGTATTTGGAATGGGGCCCCTCCTAAAGCTCTGACTAGAGTAGACTGCCAAGTAAGTATTGCTCCTATTTACCCATTACTAGCTTCATAATGGTTAGGTCAGAGGCTGTGTCTGTCTTAGCAGTGCCCTGTTTTCCATCTACTAAGATAGTATATTACTTCTTATGGTAGTTTGGTACCGTTGTTGTCTTCAACCAACTTACTGCTGACATTCTGACATTCCCACTTACTGGCTCTCTCACCTTTTGTTCCCCACCTTACCCCCATTGACATATATCTATATGTTACGTGGCCCCACTGGTTACATTTAAAACATTTAACCCTTGATCCTTCCTTGTTCCTGAACTAGTGGCTTTCCTTGTTACTGGCAGACTCTGTTGGGGCAGTTTAGGCTAATCACAATGGGTTCCCTTTGACTCGTATGCAGCACTGAGTATCCCTTTCCTGTGTGGTGATGCCCTACTTGCTAGGTATAGGTCTCCCTTTTTCCCCCAACTCATCCGCAGTATTACATTCCTTATCTGTTAACTAGATTCTCATGTCCTCAGGCAAAGTGCTAAGACCTTATTCCCTCAACGAAAGGTTTGCCAGCCCTTCAAAAGTGGTGAACTGACACCCATTCACCCATCTATGAAAATAATTGTTTAACTCTACAATATATTCACACACACTTTCATCTGCCTCCCATCTATGCTCATGAAACTTTTTTCTATAAGCTTCAGGTGTTAACTTAAAATGCTCTAATAAACAATTGTTAACAGTATTATAATTTAAACAATCAGTATCAGACAATGTAGAAATAGCAGTTACAGCTTTACCATGGACTAAGGGGGTCAGCAACCATCCCTGGAGCCTTTGGTCAACATTATACTGTTTGCATACCCTTTGAAACATATGACTAAAACGTATCAAAATTATCACCCTCTGTAAATTGTGGAAGAAATTTACTGACCTGTGTTGCTTCTGGGGTTCGGTTACTCCCTACTCTTTACATCCACGAGGCTGTTGAAGAGTCAGCATATCCTTTTCATGTTGCTTCTGCCTCTCATTTTCTTCAGCTTCAGCTTCCAGACATCTCAGCAACTCTGCTGATTCTAATGCTATCTAGTTCTCCTTTTCTTCAGCTACCAAATTCTGCAGTCTCTCTGCTGATTCTCATTCTAACAGTTTGGACTCCAGTTCAAGTCTCTAACTCCAGATGGACTTTTAAGTCCCCTGAGGAAAAACTGTTCATTTTCTGAGAGTGGTACATCTCCAATGACATCCTGGTTGTCCTCCTGGTTGCTGGTCTGTATTACAGCTGTGACTAAGGCTGCAATCATTTCTGCTCTAGTCAGGTTGGCATGCCACAGTCATTTGGCTTGGCACATCTCATCCAACTTGCCTTATCAGCTTGATATACTCCTCTGTTGACATCCTTCCCTACTCTCCCTGACTAACTAAGCCAATGGAAAATAAAGAAAACTATTATGATATGAAAATCTGAAAGTTCACTGTGTGGTTGTTTGAGAGTACAAACACCTTTTTTAGTGACCACTGTTTGCAGGCTACAGAAGTTTAATATCCACACCACTGAATCCCAATACATGGATATCCCACAACTGCCAGCGAATAATTGTGACTCTCCATCACTGGACTGATAATCAAGGAGCCTCAAACCTCATCACTGGCAACAGTGGGGGATATTCACTGGGAGGATAACAAGGTACACATGCAGCGTTACCAGATGCAGCTCTCTGCATCAAGTGTAATTTCCCTTAAGAACATACAGAAACCACAGTCAGTCTGGGGCTGGTTTGTCCCTTTTTCTCCAGATCCCCATTAAGACCCACACTGGCACAGTTATAGAGTTGAGATCTCAGCTGAGTGGCCAAGCCAAGACCTCTAGCACCCTCTCGGCCCAACAAATGCTTTGTGTCTCTGCCCAAGTAGCTGACACACACACACTCCGAGGTTTGATTTATACACATAAACACACCTGGGAGAGGCTGGCACAGTTTTACTAGCTATGGCCCCTTTTTTCCCCAGACTATAAGGTAGTTATCAATGCCAACAGCCAGCTCCTTATCATCTTCATAAGGCCATTAACAAAGGGTGTCCAATCTTACTGTGTAATGTTACTATTAATACAAATGGTAGTTTGACCAAGAGCAAGGCTATCAAGAGTGGCCCACAGTGTCACCAAATAAATATGCAAGATTTGTCAGACCTTAAATATCTCTAGGCAGATCAGCCACAATGAAATGTTTAAATATATTTAATAATAAATTATAAAAGAACAAGAAAATACTAAATATATAACTACAGTGACAGCAAAGCTCAAAATCACAGGAAATATTTAAAACAACATTGCGGGACAGTCTCAAATAACTAATGAAAATGACCTAAGCTAAGCTTTGCTATATTCCATACTATATCTAAGAGAAATACAATAACCTAAGAACTTACTTACGACAGAGCAAGGCAGATGTGGTGAATGAAATTCTCTAGTTGTTGTTCTCAGGTCAAAGACAGAATACAGAATGCTGTGTCTCCCCAAGAGAGTTCTCAAATTAATATCTCAAAAATTACTCGGGGATAACTTGCAGAATAACATCATTGCTTTTCATCTTACTCCTAGTTCCCAGGCCCTAAAACAACCACTGATGGCAGCTGGTAGCATTTAGCATCTACTTGTAAAGATACATAGCCAAGGGCTTTTTCTCAGATTTTGGCAAATGCTGGAAGTCATAAACAATAAAATACATCCAAGGCAACACAGAAAGCCTATCAGCACAGACTCCTGTGTGCCCTTGCTGACATAAAGTAATTTAATTTTAGATACATTTCTAAAATTTCCTAGACTGAGGTTAACCTCCTTTATCTCAGTTTCCACTGTTAAAATACATATGTCTAAACAGTTACAATAGTGCATGTACTTTCTGTTCTTTTGCAGCTGGGTACACTGTGTTACATTTTAAACAGCACTTTGCAAATACCTTAAAGCAGTTTGATATACACATAAAATACAGTTCTAATACAGTAGTAACACAAGCATCTTCAATGAATCATGTTGATTTTCATAAATGACACATAAATATTTAGAAAATTCCAGATAGCTGTGCTGGCAGTATCTCCCTTTGCCACATGTGTGATTTTATTTTTTCACCAGATTATAGGTGGTAAAATGGGGTAGATAAGAAAGCTTTGAAATGGGGGCAAGTAGGGGGAGAAGAATAAAAGGAAAACAAGATAAGAATGTGCAGAAAGGCGGTAGGAAAGAACCATAGCTATCCATTTATTCCATAGTGTAAAATGAAAATGTGCAGAATATTAGCTGAATTTGTACTGTGACCTCCATAAAGAAGGGTGAAAACAATGCAATCATGTTCCTTAGCCATTTGGATGAAATCAAATGTTTCAAGAAGACACATGTGTAGAATGGAGAGCTATGTATGGTGCAAGTTTTGTTTGTGGAACAGCTCCTTTTGTTTGTTCTTTTACTTCATTAAGAGAGGAATGGTGGGTAAGGGATTTGGTATTACTGGGTCAATTAAGTTGGGTAGGTGAGGAAACAAATGCAAACAAACAGGACAGACAAGACAAGACACAGGGAGAGGGAGGGAAACAAAGTTTGGGGGACACCATGATAAGTTGAGAGAGGGGGCAATGCAAACCCATGCCCATTAAACATGGGGACATTGAGAATCTAGTCCTCACCCACGGGATAGTCATCACTCCTCTGGCTGCTGGAGTGCTTGACATCTTCTCCTCCTATGGACCATAAAGGAGAGCAGCCTCTCCATCCAGTGTAGGCATACTCCAATGGTGTGGTGCATTACCTTACACACCAACCCTGGCATCTCCTTAAGGTGATGAAATTCCCACTTCCAACAATACTCCCAGAGGGTATCATAAAACCAGTTGCTGGGGTTAGTGGTACCTGAGGATGCAGGTAGTAAAGGGCAGCAGAGGCAGTACTGCCAGATTGGATTCCAGATGTGCTGGGAATCGGTGCTGGAGCAAGTGAAGTGGGGGCAGGCTGAGCCAGTGGAGTTTGACTGCATCACTGTGCTGTGAAGCATTTAGTGACCTGTCACAAATGGATAACATGTAGATGTTTTGATGATAGAAAATTAAAAAAGAGATAAGGATTGGGGTGAAAGAAAAAAAAAAGATAAAATTAGTACCACCATATGTGACATACAATGCATTATCACAATACTACAACTATTTTAATTGAAGTTTTGCATTTAAGTATACTTCCTAATAACTATAAACTATAATTATGGATTACAGATATTGCACATATGCTTGATCCAATTATACAGATTAAAGTTAACCGCAGGGCATTTATGCCACTTAGGTAGAAATCAATTTATGTAATATTAATAAATAATTGCAGTATTGTATAGTTGTTCTTTATGGTATTTGAACCCACAGCCTCTGATTACAGTCTTACACTTAAACCCTAAAGTTGGTTTGTGCTATAGTCTTATGCACGCATGCATGTTTTTACAGTTTGGATATGCATGCCTACTTTGCTACTACTGTATAGAAAAGAAAAACATTTTTCTTTAACATTTAAAGCTACAATAACCCTTCTCTTGTAAATGTAAATATATATGTGCGTGAGTGTGTTGGGAAGTTTTAGGTGTGGGTTAGGGTAGGTAGGTAAGAGTGTGAGTGTGTAAGTACTGAGGGTGGTCATGTTTGTATGCATGTGATTTGTATTTGTGTAAGGGGGTGTAGAATGTGTGGTAGTGGGTTTGCTGTCTTCTGGTTTTTAGTGCAACCTTGGAGTTAGTATATATAGGTAGGAGTGGTGTGGGGGGTGCAGCCCCCCACAAGGGAGATGCAGGGGGGCTTGCCCCCCTGCTTATAGCAAGGGTTTGTATGTGTTAGTTTTGTTGTGTTCATGTGTGTTAGTTTGGTTTGTTGTAGTGTCAGGAGGCAGTTGTATTTGTATTTATTTATGTATGCATGATGTTATGAAGCAGGACACAGATGGTGAAGATTTCAGTATGTGTACATGGATTGAACTGCAGGGTTTCTCCAGATGTATCTAGGCAGTGGAACCATAACATCAGCAGCCCAAACACATGCTCTATGATATTTCTGGTTTGCCTGTGTGCCTAATTATGGCAATCTTCAGCAGGTGTGTGTATGAATTTCTGATGGGAGTCATTCGCCATGGTTCCCGTGCATAACCTGCATCCCCCAGCAAATGACTCTGTGGGATGTCACCCCTAGTGAACATCTGATACAGTTGGGAGGTGTGCCAGATATGTGAGCCATGGTAACTGCTTGGATTGCCAGCACACATGTTCAAGATGATTCTATTAGCATTGCAGAAGACTTGGCAGTTAATGGAGTGTAAATCCCTTTCTATTTATATAGACCCTTGCCTGTTCCCCAGATAGTGCCTCGATTTCTATGTGTGTACAATCTATGACACCCAGTACTTCAGGGTAGTATGCTACAGGGCAGAATTCTTGCATATTTGTGGCTCTGTCCTCAAGAGTATGGGGAAAATATATGTGGTCACTAGCACATTGGAGCATAGCATTCAGGAATTGATGGAGGATTCTGCATGCTGATGCCTGTGATACCCCCAGCATGTCCCGTGTTGGTCTTTGAAAGGTTCCTGTAGCTAAAATTCTAAGTGCTACACATACCTTTGTCTCCATTGGTATCAGTTCCCCTCAGTATGCCCTGGGCCTGAGTTGAGGACAACAGAGGTTGCAGAGTTCCTGTAGTGTGTCTCTTTCTACCCTGTAGCACTCTACAATTTCCACCTCATGCAGACTGTGATAAATTAATAGGGTTTTGAACACTCTTCTCCTTCTTGGCCTTGGTCTATTAGCAGTAGCAGCAGCATAGACTTTAGTCTGTTGCACATACACATGAATTAAAGCAACAGCAGCCCCTAACATAGTATCTGTGTAGACTCCTTTCTGTGGCTGTATTCCAATTGGTTTTGGAATTCACAGAGAAAACCAGCACTGAGTCTACACGGTTACTTTATAGCTTGTTGAATAGCTCCTCCATCTTGGATTGGTTGATTAGCATACAATTCAGCTCTTTAAGCTGTAATTAGCATGCCACCATGTTTAATCTGGTTGAGCACCTCTATACCTCATGTAGAGCTTACTGAATACAAAACAGTGTGCTACTGTATCTTAGCAGACCCTGTAGGGTTTATTGAATTTGCCCAATCATACACACACATACACACACACACACACACACACACACACACACACACACACACACACACACACACACACACACACACACACACACTCACACACACATCCATATACAGTAACACACACACACACACATCCATATACAGTAATACAGATCTGTAGTCACACATGCATTCACTGACTACTACCTTGTTATTTTTAAAAGTAAAATATGTGAAATATTCCAATGGGGAAATAAACAAGGAAAGGAAATACTTTCTCCATAAAACACCAAGAAACTAACAAAACATCATTTAAATTAAAAAAAAAAAATTAAAAAAAAATAAACAGAAAAAAGATGTTATTTGCAAAGTATAATATCCTTCAGAGAGGATATTAAAGGAAAATAATGTACTTCCAGAGTTCAGAGGCATTCTGTCTGTGGTACCAGACCTCACAACACCTCTTTGCAGTCCTTTATTTCACTATAACATCTTACCTGTCTGGCATTACTACTTACATGCTTAAATGCATACATGTAATGTAGCTCAGGTTTATGTATGCATTTACACAAACACACACACACCCACTCACACACACACACACACACACACACACACACACACACACACACACACACACACACACACACACACACACACACACACACACACACACAGATAATACATATATATATATATATATATATATATATATATATATATATATATATATATATATATATATATATATATATATATATATATATATATATATATATTATATATATATAGATATATAGGTTTACTATCACAATGCCGACGTGCAATTGCATGGCTATGAAGTATTCGAACAACAGATGTTCGAATACTTCATAATTCGATAGGTTATGTGAGCGAACGTTATCATTGTGAATGGACTGTGCATTCGCAATTATAACGTTCGCTCATGTGAGGGGATCGCAGTACAGTGCGGTTTGGGAAATACATCCCTTTCCTCACTGTAGTGCAATCTCGGAGTTGGAATATTAAGTTGGGGGGGTGTGGGGGGTGCAGGGGGGCTTGCCCCCCTGCATAACTGTGAGTTTAGGCTAGTTAGGTAGGGAGTTATGGGACAGGTGGGAGTGCTGTTGATTGTCAGAAATGTCGCGAGCGACATTTTCGACAATACACAGCTGTTTTTGACAATTTGTTCATTTCCGAAGTTTAAATTCAAACATGAAGACACTTTTTATTTTAAGTTTCAGTTTTATGATAGTAAACTACATATATATATATATATATATATATATATATATATATATATATAAGTTAATTCCATAGCAAATTTTGAACAACAATGTTTATTCATTGCAGAAAATGCAAATAAAAATCTGAATGTAGCATTTTTCCCTTTGCTATTTATAATTTTATATTTGATAACATGTTTGGGAGGTTGGGTACTATACATAGTTATCTGCTTATATGGATCTTCTGTGCAGATCAAACCTCATGACCCACGGAACAAAATTTGGCACATTTAAGAGACATTAAATGATGAAGGAATGGAAGTGCTTTGTATAAACATAATAAGTTATATCCCAAAGAGGTCTGGCACTAATGTCAACAAAGTCTAGACTGAAGACTATGAAACTGACTGGAGTGAAAGCACAAGAGTCGAAGGAAATACTCAGCGCTGTAGCACCTCAGGACGATGACGAAATAGGTAGAGTTGAAGTAGAATAGTGGCTTTTTAAAACAGCCTGTGCGAAGACTATGAAGATACGTATCTGAGAAATAAGGCACGTAAGAAAAGCTGATGGTAGACTGTACAAGTCCTGGATGTTATCAAAAGAAAGAAATGCAGGAAAAAATTATGACATAGAAAAGACTGACAAGGCTAAGAAGAAATAATAGTTGACTAACAAACAAGCAAAGAAAGCAGTCATAATAACAAAGAACAGAGTGACAGAGGTGCTCTATCATCTTCTAGAAAGTGATTATGCTGATGGCACAAAAAGTCTTACCAGATTGTAAGACATTCATCAGAGGCCCTTCATAAAACATGGTAGCAAAAACTTGCTGACCAGTCCAAAGGACACCAAAGGTAGATGTTAGGACCACTTCTAGCAAATTCTAAATGCAGAAAACCCCACAGAAGGAAGCTGTACTGACCCGGTTACAACTATAGACTTTACTTTGTGAAACTGCTCATGCCCCACCTCTATATTTCTAATATAAAACTTATGATGGCCATATATAATTGTCGCTGAACCTACTTTATATCTCACCTCTTAACTAAAATATTAGCATTTTCTGCCTTATCTCATTCCTTCCCATACCTCAATTTTTTTTGAATATCTAATCATTAATCACATAATTCTATCTGACAAACCCACTGATACAACTCTTCAAATGTTCATTTCTCAACATCTACTAATACATAAGTATCTTTTATACTGTAATAGTTACCTTTACTTTTGTATGACTGTAGTCTTATTAACAAATGCATGTGTAGCATTTAATGTGTATTATTTAATGTCTGTTTATATACATCAATGAATGCCTGTTAAAATGTCTGTATTATGCTGGAGCTTTTCTCCCCAGGCCTCTGCTGTAAAGGAGTTTCTGATTTAACAGTCAGACAAACCCAATAAACAAGAGCAATATAGAGAGAGAAAGAAAGAAAGAAGAAGAGGAGTCATCCTAGAAGTATGAACAACAGTACGGAAAATTAAGTCAGGGAAAGCAGCAGGCTGAGATGTGGTCATTGCAGATATGATCAAGGTGTTGGGTGAGGTAGGGGAGAAATGGCTTCTGAGGCAGTAAGGAGAGAAAGGCATATCCCACATGACTGTAGAATAAACATACTAGTGCCAGTGTACAATAACAAAGGGGACACACACAACACTCACAACTGTGGGTGGTATAGAGGTATCAGACTCCTGTCACACTGCATAAATCAGCTGGGAAGTCAAAGGATGGCTGATAAACAAATAAGCAGAACAGTTCAAAATAACATGAGAGATGAGCAGTTTTGAATTTAGTTCAAGGTTGCAGCTCAACCAAGCCAGTGTTTGCACTGAGACAGATATTTAAGAAGAAGCTAGATATGAGGAAAGAGTCCAACTGGACATTCCTACACTTGAAGAAAACATATGTGTAGGTCCCAGAAAAACTGATTTGGGCTGTGCTGTGATGGTCTTAAGTACTGGAAACAATGGTAGAATTAGTGCAGGCTGTGTGCAAGGACCCAATGACACAAGTCCAAATGGACTCATACAGCGGTTTACATTGGGAGTGGGTGTTCATCCGGGTTCAGTTCTGAGTCCACTGCTGTTCATATTGTTGATGAACTGAATTAGCAGACAGGTGAGAGGGGACAGAAAAAAACAAAACAAAACTAGGTGACGTGGCATTACAGGTAGACTCTGAATTATAACTTCAGCAAATGATAGGAGACTGGAGTGCAAAACTGAAGGCAGACAGGATGAGACTAACTACAGATTAAACAGTTGTAATGGCAACAAATCAGGAAAATCATAAAAAGCTGAAAATTGAGAAAGAAGGAAAAATAGCATAACAAGTTATCAGTTCCAAGTATCTGTGAGAGGTGGTCCAGAATAAGGGAAGTCTGAATGAGAAGTTCAAGGCTGGAATCAGAGGGGCTGCAGGCAACTGGCACAGAGTGTTAGGGGTAGTGAGTGACAGATGAATGCCAAATAAGCTGAAAAGTCAGGAGTATAAATCAGTGGTGCAACCAGTATTACTCTGTGGTACAGATACCTGTCCAGTAAAGGCAGAACAGCTGAGGAACTAAGATGTGATGAAGGTGAAGTGCCAGAGGTGAGCTTTAGGATGCATGCTGTTGGATGTAGGATGTCTGAGCCAAAGCCCAAGTAGCTCCAGTTAACCAGAAGTTCAAATAATACAGAATATTGTGGTTTGGGCACATGTGCAGGAAAGAAGATAATCCAGTGAAGAATATTTGGGAGAGACAGGAAGAAGGCTAGTGGAAATGTGGGTATCCTGCAAAGAGAATGCATGAATTTTGTAACAGACCTGTAAAAGTCAGGAATGACTGTCAAAGAAGGTAGGAGAGTGGCAATGAATTGAAAAGACAGTGACACTAAGGTGACACCTAACCCCATGTTGAAAAGGGAAAAGGGGTTTGATGGTGAAGATAAAGATGATGATAATTACACCCCACTGCACACCTTTGGTTTAAAGGTATTGATAAAAGTAAATTGAGTGTATCATCTAATATTAAGTATGATATATTAAACAGTAAAGAAAAGAAATGGATAATTACAGTGGGAGTATTATTTATTTATTTTTTATTTTATATTTGATTACCAGGTTGGTCTGACTGGACAATCAGGTGCCCGTTTTCAGCTGAAACCTGGGGAGAAAAGCTCCACATACATGACAATCATAAAAAATACAAAATATAAAAGCTCCACATACATGATAAAAATAAAAAGTCAGAGATGAGTACAAATTAATAGATCAAACAACAGAGCAAACAGTATATTGTGGCATAGTATGATGAGAAGTTACAGAAGTGTACAATATATAGAATGTACAGTAGTAAAGCAGAAAATAATATATAATGTACTTGAATAAAAAAGTGCAGTAATACTATATTCAGTTATATACATACATTTAAAACTACAATTCATTATGGCAGGTTTTTTTCCCAAATGTGTTTGATCTTTGAGTAGTGCCAGGGGAAGATTTATCTGAATAGTGGTAGTAGGGCTAGCCAAGATCAGTACATGTATATTGTCAGATGAGAGTCATGAGACTGAGGTGGGTTTTTAATTGAGTTTTAAAGATGGGACTGCTTTTTTGTAATCTGATATCCGGTGGAAGATAATTCCAGATTTTAGCAACTGTGTAGGCGTAGAGGGATTCACCAGCACTGTGTTTACACGTAGCTTCTTCAAGAAGGGCTTTGTTTGTGGAACTTAGTTGGCAAGCAGAATTGTGAAAGTTGAGTAAGCCTGAGAGATCAGGAATCTTGTCTGTGTGGTACAGCAAGTAATGAGCCATGGTGAGTTGGTTGTAGTTTAGCAAGTTGGGAAGTTCTAACCAACCTAGTTGTTTTACCGAGTGACAGTAGGGGGAGCGGAAATTAGAGTTGATTGTGAATCTAGCTATTTTATTATAGCACGCTGACAATTTGTGTAGGTCTGTCTAATTAAGGTTTGTTAATACAGGCGGATGCATAGAGCTATGTAGAGAGAAGGTGAGTTCTGGATATAATAATTTTGGTGTTTTTGGTTAGACATTCCAATTTTTTTATGGACTTTGGATATGGTGTGTGCTATATGTTTGTCAAACTTTATGTTTTGGTCAAGTATTACACCAAGAAGTTTAGTTTGTGAACTGGGGAGATGTGGGTGTTATTGGCAGAACTGATAGAGAAAAGAGCAGAAGAGTCAAACATTTTGGTAGGGTGGAAAAGCATAAGTTGATTCTTTTTGATTTTAAGTATTAGTTGTGAGTTTTTTAACCAGTTTTCAATATTGGAGAAGGCCTCTTGTGTTTTAGTCTTGAGTGTTTGGAGTGTGGGGGCTGAGCAGATCACTGTAGTATTGTTTGTCTATTGGACTATTGTATCTTGCTGGGTGGTGATGTGGAGGGTGTTTCTAAAGATATTAAATAGTAAGGGTCCCAGAATGGATCCCTCTGGTACACCTACTCTTACTGGGAGAAAAAGAGTGGGAATTATGCCACTTAACTGCTTGTTGGTGGTTGGATAGGTAGTCTTGTAGGTAGGTTGTTGAGGTTGAGTTTGACTGAGATAGTAAGTAGTTTGCTGTGGGATACTGTTCTGAATGCTTTGGACAGATCAAGGAAGGTGGCAGACACTAGGTTTCCTTGGTTCCTATATTGATTGATAGTGTTGGTGAAGCATATCAGTGCTGTGGTGGTGCTATGGAATGGGAAAAAGCCATGTTGGGATTTGGTGAGGAGACTATTTGTAACTAAATATATTATCACCACAGAATGGATACATTTTATCAAGGATTTTTGATAGGGGGGATAAGATTGCTATGGGGTGGTAGTTGATAAGTTCAGTTGAGTGACCACCTTTGTGTAAGGGTATTATGTAGGAAGTTTTCCAAAGGGCTGGAATTGTATGCCTGTTGATAGACCAATTGATAAGTATCAAGATGGGATAAGCTGTAGCACTAGTGGCAATTTTGAGGTACTCTGCAGGGAGTTTGTCGATTGCCAAAGTGGTGGGTTTTAGATTAGTGAGGTGCTTGTATATTGTGTTGGTAGGAACTGGTTTGAGAGTGAATGGAGGGTATTACTTTGGGTTACTGATTGGTTGCAGGAGAGTGCAAGACTGGCTGTTGCTAGTTAGGTTAAGGATGGAAGAAGTGAAATCATTGTTAAATTGGGTAGCTATCTCTATATTATTTCCTCTAACATTGGGGAGAGTGGTAGTGGGTTTGCCTGGTTGTAGTACTTGGTTGACAGCTGCCCAGAATTTCTTGGGGTTAGTGGTATGTTTTACTTGTAGCTCTGTGTAATGATTTTTCTTATATTGCCTTATCTGTTTTTCTTGTATTTTTTTTTTTGCTTTATTATGCAGTTTGAGGAAAATCTGCCTGTTGTGATCAGTCTTAGTGTGATACCATGTATACCAAGCTTTATCCCTAAGTTTTACAAGGGTTTGTGTGTTTTAGAGAGCCATGGGGCTGGGTTGGTTTTTATTTGAATTGCCCATAAGGGGGCATCTGATTTAATGCTTAAAAAGGTAGAATTGAAGTACTCTACTGCCTTGTCTAGTGTGAGGGTTGCTAGGGGAGCCCAGTTGCAATACCTTAATGCATTAATGAAATGCTTATGTATGACATTTGTTGAATTACAGATTTCATGTAAGGTGGTTGTTTTAGTGGCTTTGAGGTGTTGTCTTAATATGAATGTGGGTAAATGGTCACTTGTGGGTAAATGGTCACTAAGACCAGTTGGTACTATACCATAATATTGGGCAGTAGATGGGTTGTTTGTAAGGATTCAGTCTAGTATGGATTCTTTGTTTGCATTTTTGTCAATGCAGGTGGGTGTTTGCATATGTTGAGTATAGGAATACAGGTTGATGTGATTAGAGGGGATAGTTGTGTTGATGAATTTTGTGTTGATGGATTTCCAGTCAATGTTAAAGTTTCCTAGGACGAGTGTCTCCTGTGGGAGGTTTGTGGATGTCTAGTTTAGTATATACTCAGGAGTAGCTATGTTGTTACTTGGGGGTATGTAAATACCCACCAGGTTTAGTTGCTTCTGTTTACTGATTTGAGTTTTGGTGACTAGGGTTTCTGCATTGTTAAATGTCCGATTTCTTTATGTATAAAGTCTACCTTGAAGACAGTCTTGCACAGTATGGCAATGCCTCCACCCTTTCTGATAGTTCTATAGCCTGGGAGAAGTATCTCATTGTCCTTAATGTGGGGTTTGAGCCAGGTCTGTGTAATGAGTGTAATGTCTGGGTTGTAAGTGGAGAGTGTGGCATGTACTTCATCAATTTTGTTCAAGATACTTCTAGTGTTCATATTAAGTATAAGTAGGTCACAGGGCTTTTTACAGTTAATTGCATGTTGGATGTCTGGACTAGTGAGGGTGGTAGTATCACTTGTGGGGCCTAGGTTGGGGTGTATAGCACCACAAATTTGAAGCTGTGATTGCAGGACTAGATATAGAGATTGAATTTTGAGGAGATGTTTAGTTAATCTGTTGGTTTGGTGAATGGTATGGTGAAATTAATATATTTGACTTTGTATAGCTCAGTGGTAGTTCAGTAAGTGCGGTGAGATGCAGAAGAAGGGAGTGTTACTATGTAGTTGGTAAGTGGAAGTTAGGGTCGGGCTGGTGTGGAATATCATGAGAGCATTATGGTAGAAGGTAATGGTGGAAAGTGTAACAAGGGTAGCTAGTAGAAGTAGATGAGAGGTAAACATAGTTACTAGAGGGTTTGTGGGCAGTGATTCAGTTGGTGGTGATAGTATGGGGGTATAGAGTATGGTAAGTGGACTTGGTGCATGTAGGGTGGGAGCATGTTAATATTTGCAATTGTGTTGTTTTGGGATTGGTTGAGATGGTGGGTGGGATGTGGGTGGGGGTGTGGTCTTTCATCTATAAATTGGCAGATAGTTAGGGCGAGTGGGAATTGGGTGCAGAGCAGGGGAGCAGAGTGAACCTTGAGTGTAGCGGGCAGGCCCAGATCAATAGTCAGCTGTTAGAAACCACTCAGTGAACCTTAAGAAAAAGCATGCTACTTTGCACAGTCACTCTATGTTATACTATTAAATTAAAGCAAGAGTAGACGTTATCTAATTTTACTCTGAAATTCTTAAAAGGATATACAATTAAAGCTGGGGTTAGTTACAGATGAAACAGGAAAGGTCATGGAATGTTATTTTATAGATGTAAGTGTTTTTTTTTTAAAAATAGACTTTAGTTGGGAGGGACACTTACTGGAGAGGGTTAAGCAGCTGTTGCTTCCTGGTGATGTACTTGTCAGTACAGTGGTTTGATTAAGGAACTATACAGCAGAATGTACTAACACACTCACTGACATTTATTTAAGTTAGTGCAGGTAAGGTATTTTACTGTCTAGAGATTTGGAAGTTAAGCACCTACATTAGTTTTTAGTCTCTTTAGTTACAATACAGTGTCTGTGGGTGCCCAGTGTGCAAGAGAGATGTTTGAAGTTTCCACTGCTTGTTATGGGGGGCAAAGACCCACTTGACCCAATGGGTGGTTTGGATTACTGGAATAAAAATAGAAAAAAAATGTTAAGAGAGCATTTGGTTAAGGCAGCACATACTGTGTATCCAGTCTGATTGGACTTGGTTTAACAATAGTAAATAACAAAAGCATCAGGTAATGGTTGTTCCTGCATCAGCACCTGATAATATAAATCTGTTCTTGTGGCAACATACAAAAATAAAATGTGAATAATACATAAAGCAGTTCTCTACTACATTAAGCAAGATACACTTTCAACATGTTTTAAACACTAGTCAGCACAGTTAGAGCAGTTAAATGCAATATTTGAAATAACCCTTCTGGCTCTATAACAGTAAACAAGGGAAACAGAACATATCTAGGTACATATGTGACAGCATTTCATTAAGCAGGACTATCTAAAGCCATCCTGCAGTGTTAATGACAGAAACAAATAGTATAAGCTGTTGTAATAAAGAATTAAGCATTAAACCACAATGTACTGCATACCTTGAATGCAAAAACTTACATGAGGACGATTACACACCAGTGGAGACAAACAGCTACTGTGGGATTTGAAGAAAAAAAATGGGACCCTGGGTTTAAATTACCTCAGGGTATCCAATACAGGACAAGAGATGGAGGAGGGAGGGGTAAAGACTACAGGGAAGGAGAAGGCTAGCCAATGGTTAAATGAACTCTGCAGATACTCATTGTGAAGTGCAAGAGAATTCGAAACCACTTAGCGAACCTTAAAAAAAGGTACGCTACTTTGCACAATCACTCTACTTTATACTGGTAATTAACATAAGTGTAGACATTATCTAATTTTTCCCTGAAATTCTTAAAAGGATATGAAATTAAAGCTGGGGTTAGTTACAGATGAAACAGGAGAGGTCATGGAATGCTACTTTATAGATGTAAGTGTTTCTCAAAAGAAAATAGACTTTAGTTGGGAGGGACACTTACTGGAGAGGGTTATGCAGCTTTTGCTTCCTGGTAATGCACTCATCCATACCGTGGTTTGATTAAGGAACTATACAGCAGAATGTACTAACACACAAACTGGCATTTGCTTGTTAGTGCAGTGAAGATATTTTACTGTCTAGAGACTTGGAAGTTAAGCACCTACATTAGTTTTTAGTCTCTTTAGTTACAAGACAGTGTCTGTGGGTGCCCAGTGTGCAAGAGAGATGTTTGAAGTTTCCACTGCTTGTTATGTGGGACAGAGACCTGTTTGACCTGATGGGTGTTTTGGATTAATTACTTTTTAGTCTCTTTAGTTACAAGACAGTGTGGGTGCCCAGTGCGCAAGAGAGATGTTTGAAGTTTCCACTGCTTGTTATGGGGGCCAGAGACCTGTTTGACCTGATGGGTGATTTGGATTAAACCTGGACTTTAATAAAGAATTATAACTGACATGTCTATCATTACTTTTTCCTCTTGGATTGAATTTATATATTTTAAATGTGCCATTAGCTTAATATAATATAATATGATGATTCTTTTGATTTTATATGTTGTTACCTGTAATATTGTACTCAACTGCTGTATGCGGTCAAGCTGTACTAGTATGTCACAGCAATTATATAAAAAAAAAAAAAAACAGTAGGGAAAACTTGGATCTGTTGTGAGGCTATTTTCTGCAAGAAAGCATATATGTATATATGATCATTGTGATGTTGGATTTGCTGTTGTAGAACTATAGAACTATATTTTCTGATCTGCGCACCTTTGGCCAATTCTCATATACCATTGGGTTTCACTACATATATATGTGTGTGTGTGTGTGTGTGTGTGTGTGTGTGTGTGTGTGTGTGTGTGTGTGTAAAGATATATGGGTTACAGACAAGTGGTCAACAATTCAAGCTGCGAAACTGAAAAAAAAACAGTGCAGCTGATTTAAAGTCAATTGATAGCAAATATCCGCCTGCTTTCTGTGTGAGATCTCAGTACAATGGGGATTGGATACATTTTTTTGGCCTTTTCCCACCATATTGCAGTCTCAGAGATATTAAATGTAAGTTAGCGGAGTTGGTGGGGGTGGCTTCCCCTTGCAAAAACAAAAATAAGTTTCAATATCCTTAGTTGTTTTTTGATCACTTGCTGTTCAACATACCAATTTATGATATAGCAATATAAATAGATAGAGAGAGAGAGAGAGAGAGAGAGAGAGGGAGAAGAAGATAGAGAGCTTCTTAGATAGATATGTCATATATGATTCAGAGTTGAATCAGTGTTTTCCATTTGTACATCCTTTTATCTATCTAATCTATCTATCTATCTATCTATCTATCTATCTATCTATCTATCTATCTATCTATCTATCCATCTATCTATCATCTGTCTATCTATCTATCTATCTATCTATCTATCTATCTATCTATCTATCTATCTACCTATCTATTTATTTATTTATGCATGTATGTGTTTAGTTTCAGTTTGAAGTCTGGTTAAGAGTAGCTTTCTATTCAGAATGTGGGCACAAGTTTGAAGGTGAAAGTGGATGTAGTAGCACATGGCTGTTGTGGAGGGCTGAGATTAGATGGTGGGGAATTATTGGTTGGGGACACTATACCATGTATGAAAGAAGAGTTGAATTTCTATTGCAGTTTTGTGGGGTGAGTTATTAGAAAAGGATTTAGTGATGAATGTTACATTTCTTTAATGGCTGACCAGAATTTTTTAGGGCTGTGTTTACTAGTGTTCTGAAAATTGTTATAGTAGAGATTTTGTCTTCGTTTATTTGCTTTTTAGTACAGTTGTGGGGCATTCTGAAGTTTTCAAGATACTGTAGTATTTTACATTTTTTCCATTCTTTCCATGCTTGTTCTCAATCCTGCATTAGCATTCTACTCTTTCTGAATAGCCAAATTGCATTATTTGTTTTTAGTCTCTTCCTTCTAGGAGGTGCAGAGCTGTTTAGGATATTCAGAAAGGTATGTAGAATTCATTAACAACATCATCAAAGGGGATGACTTTTAAGCTGTTCCAGTTAACAGATGATAGGACAGTAAAGAATATTTCCGGGTTATACTTGGACAGGTTGTGTGTTGCTTTATAAACACGCTGTTTAAGTGGATGCTTGAAATGTCTGATCGTATAGATTAGGAGGTGGTCTCTTAGAGAGTGTGACATAGTATCTGCAGTCGTGAATTTGCTTGGGTCTAATACTAGGATCCTGTTTATTAATGAATTTGATGTCTTGCTATAATGTGTGGGGCTATTAACTAGCTGTATAACACCATCAATGTTTATGCTAGATGTAGATGTGTTAGAGGTTATGTCTAACAAATTATTGACATCACATAGCAGTATTTTTCTTGTGAAGTAGTTATGGATATCCAAAGTAGTATATCTTCCAGTATAGCTATATTGTTGCAAGGAGGGATGTAAAGGACAGTGATACATATCTGCTTATACCTATTTATTTTCAGGAAAGTAATAGGAAGCTTTGCTGAACTCAATGTTCATATCGATTTGTTGTAGGAGGAAATGTGGTAGATGTTGGGAAATATTAAAGCAATGCCACTACCTTTCCTCTTTATATGGTCATTATGTATCATAGTATTGCTTGAGTGGTGTATTTTCAGAGCTGTTTATGCTGGGTTTAAGTCAAGTTTCAGTTATAGCCTGAATATCAGGTTTATTTGGCTAATTCAGGCATATAGTTCAGTAGTTTTATTTCTTATGCTTGTAATATTTATGGAGGCAAAATATAGATTACTAACACTGTGAGCTGATCATTGTGGGGTTAGACTAGTGTGTGGAAGAGAATTGTCTTGATGTTGGTTGTGATATGACAGTAAGCATAAGGGTAAATGTCTCCTACTAGAAGGATTCTACTATATTGTGAGTTACTGTGTCTTGTTTTTCAGCATATTTTTCCATTTCATTTTATTTTGGTTTGAGTTGAAATGGAGACAGTCACTCTATATTTGGGGTAAAGGTCATAGGTGTCATTAAATAGGTTTGGTGCGATGTATGGAGAGTTTAGGGCAGAAATAGGAATAGGTAATTGTGATACAGTTGGAGAGATTTTGAGAGCTATTATTGAGTCATGATAAGATGAGAGATGGCTGAGTAGGAGGAGCCAAATGGAGTTTAAGCTGAAAGAGTACATTGATTAAGTAAAGTGATCTGATTGCCTTGATTGATGGTAGTGGGACTGTAGGAATCAAGGAGGAAACAAGAAGTTGCAATGCTGTAGATATTTAGTGGTTGTAGAGTCTGAAAGTTGGTATTAAGTAGGTAGGAAAGAAATATCTTCAATGAAGGAAGAGAATTATATTGTCCTGGTGTCTTCTCTTATGTTTCTGAAATGTGAGAAATAGAGGAGTTTGAAATAATAATATAGGTGTATGTAGTTAAGATAGGAAGTAATGAATGTCTATTTGGGGAAAGTAGAATAGGTACTGTTGGGAAGGGGACTGAGTATGAATGGATATATTGCAATGCAGATTCGGAGGGAGGAAGATTGCTGGGAATTATGCTAAATGTTAAATGGAAGTTGGGGAAAAAGGAAAATACACACAAGACTGTTTGTATGATAGTAGGAAGGTTGTTTGGAGAGGGGTAGAAAATGAATGTTACAGGTGAAATGTGTATTTAGGAAGTATAATGGGAAAGTAATAAGGAGTGGGTGGTTATTAAGGATGGGGCATTGTATTTCCCATCCTCAGGTCAATTATTACAGACAACAATCAGGTAATAGCCAGTAGAAAGCAATACACAAAGAGGTACAACATGGAACAAGTTTTATTTCATTTGCTGAATGCAGAAATCAGGATGCTATGGAGACTGTCATATACAGTGTAATTTACTGGTCAACAGAAGTTATAGTGGCCAACTTAGTAAGTGGTTCTTACAATGCTAGGATTACCTTTGGGGGAAATATCACAGGCACTTTCCAGTAAAGGGTAGGCATGTATTCGATTAATTACAGTTAATACACAGCAAGGCTCTTCATGTTAAATGTGCTGAAACTGCACAATAACAGTATTCTCAGTGAAAATGTTTGAGAGCTGGTCTTTGTGGCAAAGATCCTTCAGTAATGGAGTCGGGTAAATGAAGTTGACAAAGGCTCTAAAAGGAAACAAAAGAGAAAAACTTGACTAAACTGTAATATTAAGTGAAGGTAATAAAGTGAATACTTATTCAGAGAAAGAGCAATAATAATGGTGAGTCAGAGCAAGAGAATATGGATTTATGAGTGTAAGGTTAAAATACATATGGCAGGAGATGTGTCATTAGAGACTCCAGAGTAATACAGCATATAGAGCTGTATACAGCAAATCATTAGAACAAAGCACAACACCGATAAATCTGATATAGCACCATCACTTAGTAAACATTCATTAGATTAACTAGTATGTCAAAAGAGGGTTATATATACCATAACAACAGCAAATGAAATTATAAATGCTTGTGAAAGGTCACTGACTCAAATTACATAAAGCTTATCTTATTTGCATGAAATTGATACAAATGCAATGCACTATCAATGTTTCTTTATTGTTCTACAGTCTTAGAACAAATGCAAATGTAATAAAAAATTATGTATACCTGCACTGTGAAGGAATATTGTGACTGAGTGGATGTGGAGGACAAAGTGAGGGAAGATTTAGCAATACATTCTAGTACAGTGACCTTATCACCCTTAGGTCATTTATTACCAAGCGCAATCAGTTTAAAGCTGACACAGAGCAATTAACAATGAGGCACAAGGTAGAACAGGTTTTCTTTCATTTACTGAATGCAAAATCCAGAAAATTAGGGAGACTAAATAAATGATATATGCATTGTAATGGACTGGTAAAGAGAAAGGATAGTGATCCACTTACTAAGTGAGCCTAAGAGTACAAGAACTACTTCTTTGGGAGGACTGTCACAGCCATTTTCCAGCACAAGGCAGGTATGTATTTAACTAAATGCAATTAGTACACAGCAAGGCTCATCATGTTAAACTTGCTTATGTTGCAGAATGACAATATTCCGAGTGCAAGAGTTGGGCCTTGTAATAGAGGTCTTTCAGTTTTGGAGTATTGGGTGGATAAAATGACTTCGACCTATTGCACAATGACAATATTCTCTATGAAAACTTCAAGATTTGGGCCTTCTGGCAGAGGTCCTTCAGTGTTGGAGTCAGGAGTGAATGCTTTGACCACATGCTATTGCACAATGACAATATTCTCAGTGAGAATGTTTGAGTTTTATGCCTTGTGGCAGATTTCCTTCAGTACTGGTGTCAGGGGTGGATGAAGTGACAGCAGGCTCTGCACTTTGAAGGAAGATGGGGACTGAATGGATGTGGAAACCAGTGTATGGAGTCCAGTGTCACCTATGGAAAGATTTCATATTTGGAAGGAAATAGTTTTTGGCCCTTGTTGATTCAGCATTATGTAACATTCTCTGCTCCACTTTTTAGTCATTTTTCTTCTGTAATACACATTACACTTCTTGGTCAGCATCACAATGCACCCCCCCCCCCACCACACACACACACATACACATTATAGTGGTTTTATATGTATCTTTAGACATAGTCTCATTAAGCACAACTAAAACTGACTGATTTTGATTGCCATGATCACGGTGCAGGATGTCAAAAATTTATAGCTACTGAGACCAGCCTGTTAAAATGTTTGCACCCAATAATAAATCTCTTCTGGCTTAGCTAAACCAGCTAACTACTCTCTCCATCACCTTGACCCATTTTTTGCTCTCACAGAGAGCAGGAAGTTACATTCTTTGGACAGAGTTGCATTCATTCAGGTGAATATCTTCATGTTCCTGCTAATTCCTGCCAGCAGCAGATATGGTTGCCATTTATCTTGTCAAAAAAAAATCTCTTTTTTCCCAGCCCAGTTTATCTTGGAGGCAAAGATCCTTCATTAGTAATGCAAAATTGTGAGCACTTTTGCGTAATATGACTTGAAATAGGAATGCATTGAAAAAGCACCCTAATGCCACAATGTATATGGCAAAGCATCCTACCTTGATCCTGTTATTGAATCAGTAACTGCTGCTAAAATCTGGGGGCTCCTTGCAATACAGAGTGCATCAGACAACTCTGTTGTCTGTTGCTATGATCTGAGTAATGTGCACAGGAAGCATCCCCTTTATTACATCTAGGTGTGCTGGAAATGTTACATATATACTGCAGATTATTATTTTCCATAGGTTAATTTTTTCCTCACTAGGTTACTTTAATTCAGTTTGACTGTGTTCCCCACAGTAATAGCCAAGAGAAAGCCAAAGTACTCTGAGGCATTCATTATTTTAAATGGCTATCAATCTTTTGTTTTAACCACTATTAAACAGGAAAAACTCTGGTTTCTGGAAATTGATGTACAGCCATGAGAGCTGTTGGATCAGTGACAGCGCTATGTTATACTTCAGAACCACTCAGTCATCAGCACATATCAGTAATGTTTGTGCAGAGTCATCTTGCATTAAAACCCTTTGGCATCACTGGTGATATAACCTATGGAAACTGTTCACCTCCTAGGAAAACAGTAATGTTGAGACAGCAGTCATCTTTAATTTTAATCTAGGTGCTTTTTGCCCCTCCCTCCATGCCTGTTAATCATCAAACCTCTTCTCCATTCCCTTACCCATGAATTATACCCAGGATAAAGGCAGGGCCTACATGTAAGGTGCTGTTATTCAGACAACACTGAGAGTAATTAATACTTTCATCATCATCCTGGCAATGAGGGCATTTGTAATGGCCTAATTCCATATTGGACAAGGGGCACTACAATCTGCATCACCACAGAGGCCAACAATGCTTTTTCTGGGCAAATGGGAGTTTCCACACCAGTGCTGAAGGCTACAACTGGGCAATGGATTGATCAGCATAATACTTGTCCAAAGGCAGTGCATTTGCATTATTGCTATTCTTCTGAGAAAATGGGGCAGTCAGTCATCAGCTCAGTGCTTCTCCCTCCTCCACTCCATGGTTGGCTCAGTCCTATACTCCTCTTCTAGCATCTTCAGGTGCCTGACCTACTAATCTTACTTGAGTCACCTGTGACGTAGTCAGGGCTCTATCCCCCCTTGCCTCCAGAACAGACTTCTGGCATTTTTGGCTTTTATCAAACTACATTTGAAAGAGGGGGAACAAAATATGTCTCCTCTCTTTTTGTATGACTATTATAGAAGCTCTCCCAAAATTCCACATCACTGTGTCCCATTCTTAAAGTAGCCTATTCAAACAAACCAAGAGCTTTTGCTACACCTATTAGAAGAAGAACCAACAACCCAGTGCAATGTTTTTACATTCCAGTGGCTGGCAGAAATCAGAACAAGTGATCTGTACTATGCCTGCCCCATAGAGACCCTTCATGTAAGAGAGTAACAAACATTACTAGCAAACTCTGAATGTTAGTTGCTATGAGTTTGCTAGAATTTTCAGTTGACATTAATGATGGAGCTAGGCTTGAAATCTGCTAGGCTGGTGAGATCTTTTATTTTTTACAGCAAAGCTACACACTGGGCATCTGCTGCCTTAGTGCCTTACTTAGCATCTTGCCCACATTAAAATATTATCAAAAATGTTTCACTAACAAAGTCCCAGGAGTATCTTATCAACCCCAACAAGACAAGCTCTTTATCTAAAGCCAATTTATATATAGCAGAATGCACCTCCCCATTGGTGGCTTTGGCATCTGTTACTCTGACTTCATCCCATGTCACTGGTGGCATGCACTGAATTCACTTTGAAAATGCTGTCTAGTTCTTGTCCCACTTTGGTTTCACTGTTATTTCTAAACTCATCAAAATAATATCAAAAAGTAGCATTTAGCCATTAGCTGTGGACAACAACATTGCCACCTTCTACTCTGATAGCCATATTCATGGCACCTTTTTTTGCTGTCAAGGAGACAACTTCTTTTTATCAATCAGTTTCAGATCCTGTGACACATAAACTTAATACCATCTAGATCTGGTCTCTGTGTAAAATATCTACACATATAGAAATAAATAGAAATAATTCCATTTGTTTTTACATTATGGTAAAATGCTGAAAAAAGACCTCCTACAACAAATCTCAACATTTAGAAAAATAAGCTGTTTCCACAAGAGCTTAATGAAATGTTCAAAAACTGATTTTATATATATATATATATATATATATATATATATATATATATATATATATATATATATATATATATACACACACACACACATACATATATGTATATATATATATATATATATATATATATATATATATATATATATATATATATATATATATATATATATATATATATATAGTTCCTCTGCTTAACACTTATGAAGTTATTCATCTAAGAGCAAAAAAGCTTCCCACACAAAAGCACAATTTTAGTTTGTCAGTAGAGAATATATTGAGTAAAGGGGCAGTGAAGACCATACAGTAGTTTTCATCAAGAGAAATTATACACAGAACATCATAGCTTTGCCACAGGTCAGCTAAAACATGAGGGCTATTTGAACATAACTACCAACTCCTTCACCAATTGTCATTAAACTCTAGTATTTTTGGTCTAGTAAAGTTCACAGAGAAATTAACGCAAACATCTTCAGAAAAGTGCAAACTCTCATTTTTTTCTACCCACAGGTCCCATAAAGTGTAAATCACCTAGTATCACTCTAAGTACAACTTTCCTTTATTTGACGTGTTGCTTTGTGCAGTGGAAATGTTTACTCCTCTCTTCTTTTAATTTGGCTTAGTGTCCGATAAATTTTCACTGCATAATCTACAAAACAGCATGGGCAAGTAGATCACCTCACTAGCTCTTTGAAGTGTCTCTACATACTGAATAAACTTTATCTGTTATGTGCATTGTTGGATATGTAAAGAATATCATTGATGGAGGGATTTCAAAATCTGATATTGTCAACAGTGTGTATATTTCTTCCTCTGGCTGAATAATTAAGTCTTGCAAAATATGGTAATTCACAGTAAGTGAAAGAAACTTCTGAAAGTGCATGCTGGTTCATGTTCTAACAAATTCACTCGGCTCTACTTTTAAGGACTGACGACAGGCATTTTATGCCTAAGTAATTATGTTGTGAACTGCTAACTACATGTTTAAGAATGGCAGCTCTTATTTGAAAAAAAAAATATTGCTGATGCCCTAGTTTCTTATGCCTGTTCCCTAAACACATAAATACACACACACACACACACACACACACACACACACACACACACACACACACACACACACACACACACACACACACACACACACACACACACGCATATAGATATAGATACCAATATAGATAAGTGGCAGTTAAAATGTAGAGTGTGTGTAATGTCGACAGCTTCCTAGTCAAGTGCATGAGTAGAAAGGTGATTGATTGGCATATGAGACTGACAGTCCCTGGGAATAGGAATTGGAAGAGTTGCTATATATATATAATTAGCAGGAGGTGAGAGGACTGCAGCCCTCCACATAAGGGGTGCAGTGCAGTTTGCCACCCCACAAAAAATACATTTTATTTTTTAAAAGTTTGAAATTACATGCACTGAGGCAGTTTCTAGGTGCATGTGTATAATGGTGCATCGACTTCCATGTTTTGATCATGTGCTAAATATTTAGACAGTTGACTTTGGGTGTTTTCACTAATATATAATACACACATATAGATATTGCATATGCACTTCAATGGAAATTGTGAATCTCAGTTTGTATATCTGCCTGATATCAAAATGGGAAAGGTCAAAATATGCTGTCTGTTATGTACTTTCCTCTACACCAGCAGAAAGTTAAACTATACCTCATAAAATATCTCCTTCAGTACTTAATTTCTCTGATTTTGTTTTTTTCTTTTTCTTTTTCATCTCTCTCTCTTTCTCTCTCTCATTTGCCACATTTCTTCTTTCTACGTACTCTTATAGGGCCTAAGTAACTTATCCTCTGCATGCTAGTCCTCAAAATGTGCTGGATTCATAAATGTTCTCTATCAAGTTTTGCAGCTGACTAAGGCTAGCAGCTCATTTGAGATTTGTATCTCTCTTTTCTCAAGGGATCTTAATTACTGCACCCCCACATTCTGCCTCTTGATTCAGTTTATTTTACGTCTACAGCTCTGATACCTGCTGTGCTTTTCTCCGCTCTGTCTGCCTCTTCCCACAGGAAACAAAGTCACCTTTTCTCACATAATCCTAGACAGTCACAAAAATATTGATGGGAAATCAAAACACATTCTTCCTCCTCTGCTAATCTCTTTTCTTGTTTTCTTATTTCTGTTTGTAGGCATGATGTAATCCTGTTAGTCAGGAAGTAAACTCTCTCCACACATGTTCCTCTATTTATAGATATATAAACACAGGCATACACGCACTTGCATTAAGCAGCTACACCTTCTCTTTTTCAGTTGTTATTTCCCTACTTTTTTAGTATCTTTTTTGTAGTGCTTATAATTACTCTATTTTTCCATTTATCTATTTGTACTCTTTTCCATTTTCCATATTTCATCACCTCACTCCACTTCCTCACAAAATCTAAAGAGATACTTATATATTTATATTTCTACTACAGTTAGAGGTATTTGGTGGCTCTGCATTGCCTACCCATCTTAAAATGGGAGGACAGCATGGCACCTTTCTCACACTGTCTATACAAGTCAACTCCTTGTCAGACTTACTGTTAGATTCTTTAATAACCATTCACTGGGGAGGATTAACAACAGCTCACAGTCACACATTATCATGTACTTTTCAACAATCTGATTTAATCTAAAGGTGCCAACATAACTTTGTACTGCAAAAGATGTAACAACTCTCCATTTAATGTGATGGCAAGCAATGTCTTCCTTTCACACAATGATTACAGTATCATGTTCTGAAATTAGACCATCTAAATAAATGAAAATGCTTATTTTTTTTCTGAACCCAGAAATCTTGCTATGTCTTTGAATACTGAACATATGTGAAGAATTGTGCACTAACAAATATAGTTGTGCAGTTCTCATGCAGACTTTAACATCCTAGCTACTCAGCTTGTTTCATATTTTTAATTTATATACATATGGGAGTCATGACATTAGTTAGCACTTCCAAATAACTTTGGTTGACAATGCAGATGATTGACAGGTATGGGAGATTGACAGTCTCTAGGGATGGGAAATATGCTTCTTCACAGAGGATGGTGTGATCTGGGAGTTAGTATATATAATTGTCAGGGCGTGTTTTTTTTAATCATTTTATTTTGCATGTGTGAGGATATTACTTGCACATGTGCTAGACTGTCGATGTTTGTGTTGTCGACTATTCATGGTTGATGTTATTCACGTCAATGTTTGGGTGTGTTAATCATTGTCACTTTTCCTATATATATATATATATATATATATATATATATATATATATATAGACATATATATATATATATATATATATATATATATATATATATATATATATATATATATATATATAAAGAGAGAGAGAAAGAGAGAGAGAGAGAGAGATCATAGGATAGTAGGAGTTATAAGGTCACTGAGCCAGGAGGCTATTTCTGTTATTCTAATACCCACCCTTAGGCCTTACCTCTCTTTTCAAAGAGGGCCAGCTAGTCATATTTATGAATATACATTCAGTTGACCAGCTACTTTATAAAGGCAAACAGCATGTCATACTGCTTAACTTGGAACGTTTGTTTCAGAGTATTAAGCATTGCATGACACTCTATCCCTCCTCCTTGACTTATTTATTTGTTGAAGCAGATTTATATCTCAGGCCCTAGAGTTAGCTAGGCTGTTTGATTTATTGAGGCATCAGAGTTCTTGGCTATTTGATACCTTATAGCCCTATTAGTAAGGTCAATGATCACTCCTAAGGAGTCTATATGAAACTGAGTATAGGAATAAAGCTTCCAGTCTTTCAGCGGTTCAGCAATGTCATTGACTTTTTAGTTAAAACTACTGGGATATCTCCAATTGCTTGATATGCTTAGTAAGGTAAATCCCAAAGCGATGGGTCTAATCATTGTGGAGTACAAGGTGTTGCAGACTTCTTTTGATCTAGAAAGAAATGATTTTTGCTATGAGCTAAGCAAGGTAAAATTATTTCCTAACCACTGTTGCAACTTGATGGTCAAATGTGTAGGAGCTGTCCACCCAAGTGCAAAGGTCTTTCTCCAGCTTTTTATTTTTTAAGTCATGTATTCTATATGCTTTAAGGCAGAGCTAGGGATTGCTTATCAAATGCTACAATATTCCACTATTAGCAAGTGTAAGATCTTTTGGAAGTTGCTGTATATCAGAGGGGAACTTGTTGATAACTTCTACCATAAAATCATCTGCAAACTTTGTTAACCACAGATCCTTATTTGATAAGTGACAATCTGAGAAGTAGATTCTAGAGGAAGCAGCATCTACTCTGACTGTGTGACTCTTTTCCCCCAAGTCATTTAGCTATCCACCTAATGACATATGTGCCAATTTGGAGCTCCTTCATTTGTTTATTATATTTCCATATGTCATTCTTTTGAATGCCTTATTGAGGTCAGGTGTGCTCTGTGGACAGCTTGCCTACAGTCTTTAGACTGAATAACTTTCTCAAAGAGGTTCACAAGATGCATTAGATAGAATTTACCCTTGACAAAGCCAGACTGCTGGGGATCGGCTATGATGAGATTTTTTATATCATAGTTAATTAGGTCATTTATTATGCATTCCATGGCTTTGCATTTAAGATTACATAATCGGATATGTTTGCAATTCTTGGGGTCATTGGTAGGGATACCCTTTTGGAGTTGTAGCAAAATAGCTGATGTGCCATTTCATGGGAAAAAGCTTGTTGCTAGACTCAGGTTGATGAGGTTAAGGAGTGTATTCTCAAATGCTTGTTTAGTGCTCTTAATTAGGCAACCAGGTATGTTGTTAAAACCCTTGGATAAGACATTCTTAATTTTGGGGGGTACCTTCAGTCCATGTTCTTTCATGATGATTGATGGCTTTTGTAGGGACCCCTATATCATCCTATGGCTTTGCAACACAGTACCCTGCACTCACAGTGAGTCTGCCAACTATTCTGCACCCTCTGACTTTTTTCACTTTTGGCTGGGGATAGTCTTGTCCTGGGGTCTTAACCATCTACATTCCATTTTGTTTTTGCCCTACCCTCTGTTCCCCATTTCATAGTCCAGTGGTGGCACACAAGTGTCAGGTGTGCAATGAGGATATGGGATGTCTACCCCATGTGTTTATTGTTCTACCTCCACAGCAACTCAGCTATGCTCACTACTCTACTCCACCTGAACTATACCCCCTCATGCAACATCTATAGCCTCCATCAGAGATAGCAGCTGGGAATGCCTACATAACCACCAACCTCCCTACAACTCCATCATTCTCCTGAGTGGCTCACTGAACCCATGTCAACTGGGCTATAGTCAGAGTTTTATCCCTCCAAAGTGGCTATGGTTATTGCCTTGATTCCATTAAGGATAGATGTCTCCTATGTGAATCTGGCAGTAAATCTATTGCCAGTATATTGACAATATCCAATGGACTTGAGTGGGTAACACCATTATGAATATGCTCCTAACAGTGTGTGCATTTTTATTATTTTTCTGATGTAACTAAAGAAGGATTCGTAGTTACTTTTTGGCTTTTGTAGCTAGTCTAAGTGCATGGGGTGTTTTTGTTTATCTGAGGTCCTTTATAGTTTCTTATCTAACTGTTTGAAGTTTGCCTTAATTTGGGGGTCTTTTGTTCTGTAGTATAGCTTTATGAGTTTCTTTCCTTTATAATATAGCTTGTTAATGCTTGAAGACCATCATCCTGAGTGGTTTATAACCTCCCCATTCACTTGGTTCTAGTTGGAGCTGACAGTTCAGTAATTTATTTGAGTGTGAGTAAAACTTTTCTGTATAACTCTTTGCATACTACAGTTGAGAGCTTTTGTTATAGAATCTCAGAAGATTTTTACATACTTGAATTCTGTGATATTTGTTTATGACAGTCTGGGAATTTTGATGGATAAGATTAATAGTTTACAGTCTGACTTGAGCACTGAGGGGAAATACATTGGGGATGATATATACATTAAATTTGTTAGCACTAGGTCAAGTATATTCTACAGGCATAGCAGAAAAGCTAAATAAACTGGGACTAAAACCCTTATGTCCCCTGTTGGATTGCCAACTGCCTCACAGATAGGATGTAGATAATTAAAATAAGGGAAGTTACCTCCATAAAGAGACCATTCACTAGTAGAGTCTCCCATGGTTCTGTGCTGGGACGTCTTCTGTTTGGCATCTACTTTTTTAAAGAAAAAGCCAATACCAAGGGCTCTGGCTGACTAAGGTTGCACATGACTGCAAGCTAGGAGCAGTCATTGAATCCTCAAATTTCTTAGCCACCCTGTAGGAAAAAAGGTTTGTCTGAAATAAATAACTGGTGCCAAGATCATGGACTGAAGCTAAATCCCAAAACATGCATTTTTGTATCCTTTGGGATGGCATTACTGTATGCTCCTAAGAGTTGACCCAGTTATTTCGGATTTGGGAACTTATGTGAACAGTGACCTAACTTTTGACCACCCTGTGTTTTGTGTTGTAAAAATGTTCTTCTATATTACATAGCTTATAGACAAAGGGATTGTGTCTAGATCTAGGGATGTCACTGTCCCGTTTACTCAGCCCTCATTTGGCCAGTCATTGAAGATAATTGACCCTTCGGCATGAATTTGTTCAGAAACATGCAGTAACTGCCACAAACGTAAACAGAACAGTTCTGAGGGTCAGGTATATCCTTTAGAGGATACGTCTGCTGTGGAACAGACTCCGTATCCACATAAAACAAAGTTCATCCCTGTCCATAGTCAAGCATGACTTAGATCTCTGGATGGGAAACAGAACGTTTTCACCAGGACTGCTCCCTGCAGTACTAATGGACAGAGGCAGCTCCTAAATGATTTATCCTATGCATGAGTCATCTCAGATTATCTATGGCATGATCCCAGTTCTTCTCATTAGAGGTAATATATAATTATTAACCATGTGATGGGGAAGGCCAATCAGTAGCCACATGGGATAGGTTTCTGATGCACAAAAAGGGAAATTGGATAGGCTTAAAATGGTCAGCAAAGGCAGCTAGCCTAGGACTTATTTATGAACCTATGAACTTATGAACCTATATTCCACGCACTAGTTGGTTCATTAACAATCTGGTGCAGGAAGTTTTTTTTTGTGCATATCCTGCATTGGTGTTATAGCTCCCCCAGTTAATCACTAGGTAGTTAAAATCATCCTATGGCAGCAGCATTCCTACTTTTGAGGAGTTTGTTAAGAATATTATATATATATATATATATATATATATATATATATATATATATATATATATATATATATATATATTTCTGAATCCAACCCATAGTCCCGTTTTAATAAAAAACATTTATTTGCTGTTCTTTTTAGGTTCATTAGGGTGTGGCTGCACATGATCCTCTAAAAGATCCATCATTAGTAGGGCTCCTCAGGGCACCATCTTGGAGATGATCCCATTTGGTATTAATTTCTGAATATCAAAGCTGATGTCAATGGTCTTTGGTTGACTAGATGTGCAGCTTATTGTAAACTTGGAGCTAACAGAAACTCCCCAGTGGATTCAAGAGGTTCAAACACATATAAACAAATGGAGCCATGACCAGGGTATTAAACTAAATGCAAAAAGTGTGTAGCATTGTGCCCTTTAGAAAATAAGCACCTTTGTGCCTAGCTCATAAAGGACAACCTCAGTGTAAATGAATACAATTATTAGGGACCAGGTTACTTTTGCAGATGATAAACTCTTTTATTCACCACATATCTTCTGTGGCTTGAAAATGATCCACCTTGTCTACTGATTATCAAAAGTATATATTCTAAGGCCAAATATGTTATTGTCCCCCCTACTGTTCCATTTTAGGCACATATTAAAATGTAATGCTCCCTTTGGCAAGTACCTGATCAGACACATAATTCAAATTGACAGATCCAAACATTCATCTTCATTGATGGATGAATACTGTTTGCAAATGTAAGGCAAATGTCCCAGTATGGAAAAATGTAAATGCCTTGATGCCTGCTGTGAGCAATCACTGAATTCAGGCAGTTTGTAGATTTATTTACCAATGTATAAGCCAAAAGGTAAGACACAGAAAATCTTTAAAAAATGCCTGAATTCCATACATTCATCCATCTCCATAATAAAGGCTTTTATCTTCCACTGAGAGTTCAATATTCTTTCTTAAACATTGCTCTAACTTGAATCTTGATTCAGTGGCATTCCTTTTTTAGCTTCCTCCTGCCAGTAATTTACCTGCCTCCAGTCCATCAAAGGTAAAGGTGAATGGTTAATGCTGGGGTTACTCAAGGCTACAATCAGGACTAGCTTTGTACCTCTTGTTTTTCTTTTCTCTGCAAGTAGACAAAGACTCATAAATGTGTTCTTATGAGTCTTCTGATGCTGTTTCGAGAGTGGATGTTTGACAAACCATCGAACAAACAAATTGTCAAAAGTCATATGATCAAAACTATATGATTGAACACTCAGTCCATTAAAAAAAAAATCAAATGAAAACACCACCCACATAGAACAGGAAAATGCTTTTGCAGGGTGACTAGCCCCCTTGCAAACCCCATACTCCCCCTGCTAATTATTTATACCAACTCTGAGATCATAATACAGTGGGGAAAATGGCAACTTTCCTGATCTCTACTGTAATGCAATCTCATTCAGAATGGTTTGACTGACTGTATTTTCAGTCATATGGTTTCGATCATATGACTTTCAACAATCTGTCTATTCGATCATTTGATAGGAACCCTTCCAGAGCTGCTGCTGCTAATGGTTCAGTTATGAGAATATTTGCTTTTATTCCATTCTCAAAATCTACCAAAAGATATTAAAGCTGAGATTTTGAATTCTCAAATGGACTAAGATGTGTTATTTGATTTCTCTGTTACTGAGGACATTAAGACATTGATGAGAGAGGGGAACTGATTGCGGAAGTCACTCAGACTTTTCAACCTCCTTTTCAAAGTTTAATAAAAACTTTTCATCTATTTCAGAATAAATTTTCAAAAAACAGAGTAGGTAGTATCAGCACAGCCACAGTCTTAATAAATACTGTTTCAAAAAGTGGTGGCAAGAAGGCCCAAAGACAAAATGGGAGCTTTCCAGAACCAATGACAGTCCAAAGATTAGAATGACTATTTGCCTCTTCTATCCCCTCCCCCCTACCACCCTGGCAATCCTTTAAATTTCTTCATCAGTACAGGCATCTAGTTTCGACAGTGGCAGCAGATTATGTCAAACAGTTGGATTCTATGACTTTGCAATTGGGTACTGATGGCAATGGAAATTGTTTCCCCCTTTTCAGGGGATTCCTCTTCATACTAACCGGATGTAATATTTTCTTTTTTTTAGAGAAAATGTTAGCTCATTGTGATAGAACTCAAACGCTCAGCTCAGATAGGCAAAGTTTTTTATTCAAAATTTTTTTCTGGTACTGAAGAAAGAGGGAGTGTGGAGACCAGTCCTAGACTTTTCGTTTCTCAATCTTCTGGTCAAGATTCAAAAATTCCAAATGTTAATCATTCAAACCCAGCTATCTATCATACCATCCAGCAGCTTCATTGTAACATTAGGCATAAAAGATGCTTATCACCACATTCCTTTTGTGTGGAATTCATGCATTTTTTTAAGATTTTCTAAGTATGGCTCACACTACTAGTTCTCTGTTTTTTCTTTGGTTTGTCGATTGTGGCAAAAAAAAAAATACAAAGTACCTGGCTCCAGTGATTGCCTACTGCAGGCTTCCAAGCATTCACATTTTTCCATATTTTGGGCATTCATCTTAACATTTGCAGACATTTTTTTTCCATTTACCAAAATTTCCTGATATTCATTTATGTATTTATTGACATTTGATTACTCGAAAAATCTGACTGGGTAGCAAACATTTTCAGTGGAGGCCTGGGAGAAAAGCATTTTAAGAACAATAATTTTACAGTCTTCAAAAATAAAACAAAACATCTGCAGTTTAAACAATTAAAACAAATTAGACATAATATAAAAACAATCAATATAAGCTATATGACAATCATTTAATATTTAGAGAAATTTTAGGCAGTTCATAGAGAAATGAAAGGTAAGTTTTTCTAATACAAACAGGAACTGCAATATGAAGTGAGGGAAAAACATGTGTATGGTATATTTACAGAGAATGCCAGTGAAGACAACGTGATTGAAGTAAAGAAGTAAGTGAAGAAGGGAGATTAAGGTGGTATATAAGGAATGTAAAAATACTTTTCAAATTTACGGGTATAGTTTACCCTGGTTTTCAGCAAGAAGCCAGATGTTAGCTAGGAAGCCTTTCAGAGTGGTTGCGAAAGATGGTAGGGAGGGAATTGACCAGATGGATACAGTGAAGGAGTTCATGGCCTTAGCAACCTTGTACGAGTTCATACAAAGCCTCATCAGATTTGACAGGTTTGTAGACAGACAGGAGTTTTTGGTCACTGGATTGCAATGATCGACTGGCAACATAGTTGCGTAGAATGATTTTAATGCTGGACAGGCAGATAGATGCTGGCAAATTTTATAGGTGGTAAGAAGCTGTGTACATGTTAGTTGATGAAGCAGTTCTAACCAGTTTAGGCTTTTTAGTGTTATACAGTGCTGGGTGCTGAAAGAGGTACTTGTTGCAAATTTAGCAACTTTGATATAGCATTGATCAAATTTTAATTTTTGTGAAACCTTGAGGTTATTGAAGATGGGAGTGCCATAAAGAAATGTGGGAAGAAGAAGTAGCAAGTGTGATTTTAGTTGCATTGATGAGAATGATATTGGCTCTGGAAAGCATCTCTAATTTTTTATGAGTTTTTCTTACACAATTTTGTATATGCAGGGTGAATGTAAGATTATGATCCACTATCACCCCTAATAATTCGCTATCAGAAGTGACTTTGATAGTTGTATTATCAATAGAGAGGATTTTAAATTTAGTTTTTTAGTGAGAGAGGTAATTGGGGGAAAAAGTAGTAGTTTGGTCTTTTTTGGGTTGAGCATGAGATGTGCGCTACAAAGCCTTGTTTCAGTGGCTGTTAATACTTCCTGAGTAACGTTCAGGAGATGTACCATGTTATCAGATGTGCAAATGAACGTAGAATATTCTTCATATTGTATTCGGGTAGCTTGTTTTGTGGATATAGAGAGGGTGTTGTTGAAAATGTTAAAGAGTAGAGGACCAAGGATAGAGCCTTGTGGTATGCCAGTGGTGACTGAGAGGTAATGAGAGAGTGTGAAGTGCCATTTTCCTGGTCGATATCTATTGGACAGGTAGCTTTTAAACCACAGAAGGGTGGGCTGAGAGAGACTTAGTCAGGATATTTGAGGTAGAAGTTTGCTGTGACAAACTGTGTTGAAGGATTTTGACAAGTCTAGAAATAAGTAAGAGACTAGCTTGCTGTTATCTCTAGCTTTACTGACAATATCTACATAGGTTCGAAGGCAATGCTAATACTATGGGAAAGAATGAAGCCATGTTGTGTAAGGGATAGAAGGTTTTCTTGCAAGAGATAGTCAAGCAATTGTCTTTGTATGCCTTTTTCAAGTATTTTGGTGAGGGGAGATTGGATTGCTATAGATCTAAAGTTATTAATGTCTGTTGAATTTCCTCCTTTGTGCAGAGGGATAATGTGTGCCTTTTTCCAAACAGAAGGAACATTGGATTCCTGGATTGACCTATTTATAAGGACAGAGACAGAATACCCAATGCTATAGGCTGTTACTTTTAGGTACTCACTTGGAAGGTCATCAGCAGGGTTTAAGCTTGTTTAAGAGTAGTTTTATATAGGACGTGGGCATAGGTTTGGAGATGAAAGTGGATGTGGTGATATGTGGCTGTTGGGCAGGGTTGGGATTTGATGTTGAGGAATCCTTGGTTAGAGATGCTGTAGTATTTGTAAAAAAATAGTTGAACTGTATTGCAGTTTCGAGTGGTGAATTATGGAGAGAGGGGTTTGGCTTGTATTTTTGCCTGGGATGTAAGATTTCTTTAATGGATGTCCAAGATTTTTAGGGTTGTGTGTAGTATATTTTGAAAGTTATTCTAGTATATTTTTCTTGTCTTCATTTATTTGCTTTTTAGCATGATTGCAAAGCATTCCGCAGTTTTCAAGACATTGAGGTGTTTTATATTTTTACCACTCTTTCCATGCTTTTTCTCTATGACACATTAGGATTCTGCTCTTTGTGGATAGCCACATTGCATTATTTGTTTTTAGTCTCTTCTTTCTAGGAGGTGGAAGGCTATTTAGGATATTTAGAAAAGTTATACTGAATTCATTTACAGCATCGTTTAAGGGAAGAATTTTTAGGAAGTTCCAGTAAATAGATGATAGTGTTGTAATGAATATTTCTGGGTTAAACTTGGAAAGGTTGTATGTTATTTTATAAATATGCTGTTTAACTGGATGTGTGAGATGTATGATCATAGAGATTGTTAGATGATCACTGCGAGAGTCTGACATTGTACCTGTGGTTGAGTATTTGTTAGGGTCTGATACTAGGATCCAGTCTAGTAACATGACATGAGTCAAGAACTCCAGCTCCGACTGGGATTTCAACTGAATTTGCAGAAATCATGTCTCATCCTATCCCAATCACTATTTTTTCTGACATGCTTTCTAGATTCATTTGTAGGAGGAGTCTTTCTTCCATTGTACAAAGTAGAACAAGGAAAGTCCCACATCCCTTCTCCAATCATCCTAATCTTCTGATGGACAAGCCACAAACCAATCCCCCCAAAAGTATGGCCCAACCCTTTTGTCAGATTTGCAAACCAATGCAAATCTTATGAATAATGTAATGCATCTACCAAAACTCAACATCCTCAATCCCTGCTCACCCTTGGCTTTCCCCTTTAAAGCTTTCCTTGCAATGCTTCATCATCACATCCAATAATGAAACATACCTTAAAAATCTATTAAGAGACCCAAAACCATACCCTTCTTAATCCTTAAAACTTCAGTGTAGACACTGAAATGCCTAGTTCCTACATATCCCCAACACTCATATACCTGCAACGCCCCTCAAACCCTACTTACTCTTAAAAGATGCACATATAACTTACCACCTTCTATCAGTCCAAGGCATATGTCTGCTTAAACAATGGAAACCAATTCCTCATGCCTCCAACACACACATACCTTGTACTGCTGTCTACCCTTCATGCAGCCCTAAAGCCCCAACCATTACTACCTACTCCCATGGAGACCATTGCCAACTCCTAACATAAATTAAGCACATCTACAATGTCCAAAATGTGATCCACCTCCTATTAATTGTGACTCTACCCTGCAGATGGACAACCCCCTGCCTGCTTAATCCCACCCTTGATATACTTCATCTTTGTCTGTACCCCACTACTCCCAAAGCACACAGACTCTTAAGCACCAAGTAAGGTGATTACTTGCAACCTCCTTTTGCATCGCTCCAGTGGCAGAAACAACCATCTGCTCAATATGCAGTTTCAATTGCACTTCCTTCAGGTCATTGACAAATGTCCACTCTGCATTTATCCATCTGTGACCTCACTGTGCACCACTCCACTGGATCGATCACTCTCTATGTCCCCATCTATGACTTCATTGTGTTCTGCTCCATTGTCCAAACATCCTGCAACATGTATCACTTGTGCAGCCCACTTCCTTCAGGCCACCAACTAATGCAGACTAATTCGTCATCTCTGCCTCAAAGTCTGTACCTCCAACATCTGCAAAAGAAAAAAAAAGATAAACACCTTGCCCTTATTTAAATTGCAAAAAAAAAAAAAAAAAACTTTTGCATATATAGGAGTGTGGTGCTGTCTTCTTAACACTTTGTCTTTTCACTTGCCAAACTCCATTGGGTATCCCTGTCCCCCAGCTGGAATTATTGATGCAAATATGAACGAGCAATATTTGTGATCCAGAGGTGTCAGTAGGAGTTAGCTGCAGATGCACCTGGAGGCATTACTCAGATATAATGAGTTAAGTCCAACTTTTACCCTGCATGCCAAACATCTTAACTGCCCAGATTTTTGCAGAATGTTCAGATTTTCATCTCATGATTTTTATCTATTCCTCATAGAATCTGTGGTTTTCAGGCAAATCACAGATGACTGAAGACACTAAAAACTGATACACATTTGAGTGTCAGACTTCATATTCTCCAAAAAACTGTATGCTAACATAAATCCAAGTAGGGCTTTTGCCCACCCCTCCTTATTTCAGGCTTTTGTCTGGATTTGTTGCACTAAGAGGTTGAAAGATACCAAATACCAATTACAGATATTTAATAACTTTATACCATTTTGTCCATTTGTGTAAGTAAGCCACTTCAAAACCATCATCTCATTCAAATAGATATTTGTCATTCATTGTCTATATACTTTTGTCAGTTCACCTTAATACCTTCTATGGCACAGAAAATTCACCTCAGGAAAGTACCCTTCATATTTCATATGCTTCACCCTTATGATTTGCTTTATAAAATGGCACTGCATGTTGTCTGTTTAATCTCTAATTCCTTCCTAACAAGGGGATTGTATCAAGACAAAGGGACAGTTGAATTTTCCTGCTGTTGGCCTTAATGGATATAAGTCTATTTCCCACAAGACCAGTGAAACATCCACATGCCTTATCAATATGGGTTTGAAATATAAGCCTAATATCAATGTCTGTGCCCTGATCCTCTAGAGAGACCACTTTTTAACAACATCACAATATGATTGCTACCATTTTGAATCATATATGCATGACCTGCACGGCTTCACACAGCTTATCCACACATCCATTAGAATCAATAAACCAACCAACTAACATTACTGTCTAGATTAGTTACTTATTAATAGGCCAGAACTATAATCTCACTTTGGCTGCCTACCAGACAGTCTCAGTGACTACTACCCAACCTATTTACCGATGAACCTAACCAACCAGCCCTGACAAACTACATTTAAACAAGTAAGAAACAAAAAGTACCTCAACCCCAAAACCCCAGTAAGCTTATATATATATATATATATATATATATATATATATATATATATATATATATATATATATATATATATATATATATATATATATATATATATATATATATTTACTCAAACACTGTAACTGGACACCCCTGAAACATTTACCCCTGGAGGACGCACTTGACTACTTTCACTCAGCCTTCCTAACTATACTAAACTCTCAATCCCCCATTAGAAATATACGTATCAAATCAAATCAAATCACGCTCCATGGTTAACAAAAAAAAAACACTTTTAATACTTAAATCCAGAGACAAGGCATGGTTAGCAAGGAACAAAAAGAAAATCCCAACCCACCCTACTACACTACTGCATACTTAGAAACAAAGCAAAGCAACAAATTAAGAAAGACAAAATTAATTACTACACCGAAATACAAACTAAGCATCGCAATAATCCACAAAGATTTTGGACAGTTGTAAATAATATACTCCAACCGGGCAAAGTCAGGATACCCTCCCTTAATATCACTAATAACTCAGATAATACTGCTTCCCTATTCAAAAAATACTTCACTGAAACAATACTAGCTTTATCCAACAATCAAAGCCCCACACATACCTCACCTACCACTACCTCTGTCACCTCCAGTATTAAAGCCAATTTCTCTCTTCAACCCGTATCTACAGTGACAATCAAAAAACTACTTTAGAAGTTAAAACTCACCACATTAGCTTCAGATAACCTGCTAGTTGAGTTCCTAAAGCTAACAGCTGAGGGTATAGCCTATCCTGTGTACATTCTCATCAACAGGTCTATAACTAAACATAAAGTCCCTACCATCTGGAAATTTTCTCACATTATACCTCTTCACAAGGGAGGAACTTCCACAGAACTTACCAACTACTGTCCCTTTGCAATACTATCCCCACTTTCCAAAATCCTAGAAAGAGTCATCCATATGCAACTCTCTAACTACTTCCACACCCACAAACTACTAACCAACACCCAGCATGGTTTTCGAGCACATCATAGTACTTCAACCGCTCTATTGGCTTTTACCAACACTGTCAACTAGCATAGGAATAATGACAACTACGTATCCTCTATCTTCCTTGACCTATTAAAAGCCTTTGATATAGTTTTCCATAGCAAGTTACTAAGTGTACTATCCCAACTAAACTTTTGCCAAGACATTCTTGCCTGGTTCCAAGTCAACCTAACTGGATTACAACAAGCAGTCTCCTGGCAACAGACTCTGTCACCATTACTACCTGTGTCACAAATTGTCCCCAAGGCTTGATCTTAGGGCCATTATTTTTTTCCTTATTTACAAACAACCTTCACACCTCAACCCCTCAAGCCTCTTCCATACAATATGCAGATGATTCGACAGTAATATGTGCCGCTCCCACACCACAGGAACTACACACCTTAACTCAACAATCCTTCTTAGCAGTTAAAACTTGACTTACTAACACCCAACTAATATTAAATCCCAAAAAAACAAAACTTATGATTTTCCAACCCACTAAATCAACCTTAACCTTTAATGCCTTTAACATTACGTCACTAAACAATACCATTATCTCCCCAATCCACATACCAAACTCTTAGTTGTCGAAATTGACAGCAACTTAAAATTCAACATTCATATGTCACAAACAGTTAAAAACGTATACACAAAATTATTAGGAACCCTATATATGAGCAAACAGTACTTCACCCAAAATAATAAAACTACCATTGCCTAGTCCCACCAGACTCTACTCTGTTATATGCAGACCCCATACTCACAAACCTAAAGAAATCTAAGCTTGTAAAACTTGAATCTTGCTACAATAACATTGCCAGGTTCACTTCAGACTTGTCTGCTAGAGTCCACCATTGTGTGGCTCTCAAACAACTGAACTGGCTAGAGCTCCCACACCTCCTTCATTATAACCAGTTAACTATGGCCCACAAAATACTATATGAACCTGAAAAAAAACCTGCCCTACAAACTTTACTTCAGCCCTATGCCACTAATAGAACATTAAGATCCACTAACAAACACCATATAAAAATCAGCGCAAGCAAAAAGCAAGCCAGTGTCTCGCTCTTCGCATATTATATTCGTAAAATATGGAATGCACTGCCAGACAATATTACATCCACCACATCTCTTGTTCTGTTTAAAACAGCCCTAGAAAATCAACTATCAAATAAATGGATGTGCCCTTGTTGTGCACCTAATTAACCTCAACTTCTAACACTAGCATCATCGACACTTACTGTAACCTCTAGTCCTACATATTACTTACACGCCTTCGAACTAAACAGCACTCAAACTGCTGCATTTCATATACAAGGTAACTCAGAACCATCTTATCCAGTTTATCCCTACCTATTTCCTAGGTAAAGCATTGTGTTATAATAAAATCTAATGTTGCAGTTCACTCATAATGTTGTTATACCTTTTACTCCTAGGTTAACAAGGTGTTATAATGTTCTCATGCTTAAACTTAGGAATGTTGAATTAAGCTCAGATCTTGTTGACCTTTACAACCAATGTGTCATTCATTGTAACTCTATGTATAATACAATCTTACAAATGTAATAACCATAAAGACTATAGACTACCTAAATGTATATTACCTGCTTGTAAATTGTATTTATGTAAACTAGCTTTATGTAGACTACCTGCTGATAGGCTACCTATACAAGTTATCTCTGATTGTCTTTGTTTGTTTCATGTTGGAGCTTTTCTCCCCAGGCCTCCACCGAAAATGGACATGTGTCCAGTTGGACTTTCCCGGTAAACAAATGGAAGATAAAATAAAATAAAATAAAATAAATAAATAAATAAATGATAATTTCCATCTATTAACACAATTTACTTTGGCTTAATCCTGATATAATTAAGGTAAAATGCAATGGTATGATAAAGGTAAACTCTAAATATTGTCCTAAATCTTAGCATTAGACAAGCTGAGAACCAAGTAGAAAAAAATAAATAAAATAAATCATTATTGACTTCACACTTACCTTAGGATAAGTGCTGGTTGATAAACAGAGCTGCATATGCACCAGTCGCACACTTCACATACTCTTTGTAGCATCAACACATCCCCTTATTCATTTTCTCTCACTACATTACACTGCTAAATCAGAATATCACCAACACAGACAAGATCAACACCAAGTACCATTCACTTTTGTACTAACTGAACAACTGTTCTCACATATACACAAACACACATATGCATGCATACACACACACACACACACACACACACACACACACACACACACACACACACACACACACACACACACACACACACACACACACACACACACACACACACACACACACACACACACACACATCTCACACTTTCAAGCATTCACTTCAACACATACAATCTGAAGAACACCATACACTTGACCACACATCAACCCTACTCCCTGACGTGCTCCAAGAAAAACAATGCCTGATGCACACATGTTCCCTGACATGTTCACACATATACACATGTTGCATGCCTTTAACAATATCTGTCCCACTTATTTCATCAAACTCCTGCATAGAGTTGCAATAGAATTTCTATTATACGGTAAGAAACACATTCTATATAAGTGAGAGAGAAGTCCAGTCTACCGGTAATAATCCTATGCTCACTCTTGAAGGCTATACATACTCTACATATGCATATGACTAATAGCTGACCATCAGTCATGGCTAAGCTGTGTTTTAGACTGTACCCCTATAGCCTGCAAGGGTTTAATATTGGTCATGCTGAGTCACCTCACTGAATATTCCTATGCTGTAATGGTTCTACACTGCAATTAAGAATGCATCTAATCCCTTTCCCCCAAAACCTGGAGCTAACAACATCAGCTCCATACAGTGCATGAAACACTAAACCACCAATAAAACCAACCAAAGAAGACACCATGAAAATTCAAAGCCTCTCACAAAACTGGCTTCCCCAGATTATCAGGCATTTCCAAACTACCCAAAAGCTGCATGAACATAGATATAGAAACCATTAATGGACACACCTACCTAGACTGTCACACTACACCAAATGGTGGTGGAGATGCCATTACACACACAGATGTTACAATATGTAGAATCATTGCCTCAACAATTCACCACCTGAAGCACCTGAGGTCAAACTATCACACAACACTAACCCATCTGCCAGACCTCAAATGCCTGTTAAGGCCACAACGTTACCTGTGCTACACATGACATTACTCGCGGGTGTTTCTCAGCCAGGTAAGAGCCAGCACTGCCTTTCTAGCCACATCCTCTCCTTGACTGAAGGAGAGAACAAACCTAGATCAAGTGGCAATGAAATGCCCTGCCCATCATAAACCCAATCAGTAATGCAAAACACTAAAGCCATGTCAAGAGAGCGTTATTAAAACACACAGAACACAGACTCCTTCCCATACTTGACTCAAATACCATACTAGTTTTCTCAGATGTTACTCCGATTTGCTGCAACCAAGCTGCAAAGTTAAATGCCTTTGAAAAAGCCCCCGAGACTATGCTGCAGTTGGCACCAAAATCATTCAAAAGAAACTACTGCGAATGCTCTTCCATATGACAAGTGAATGAATCATCCATAGTGATTCAACAGCTGGCTTCATGGGGAAAAAAGCTGTGATAACTACCCCTCCAACAAAATAACTGCCAAAACCTACCAATGAGCCCATCTTGCTTATATAACCAGTAAACTCTGCACTCTGGCCCTGCAACGTGCAGGCCATGTTTACCATATGACCACCACTAGAACCATAAATGGAAAAGATTTTATCAAACCAAATCATTCAATCCAATACACTGGACCAATTATCCTCATTAAGAAACCAGCAGAAGACAACATATTAACTTTCAAAATAAATTTAACTCTGTTCGAGATAGCATATAAAACACCATTACTCAAGTCATCATTTGTACTGCTAGTAACCCAAAACCTACCTGACCACAGAAGTACCCACAGGTCGTCTTGGATGTAATCCTGCCTGTAGCACGTTTACACCAAAATGTGACTCCTTCCCTAGTTATACCTGCCTAAACCCTTTAAGCCTCTCCCAACCCTTACCTCATTTCCTCCCAATCTTCCCTCTTTCACATTTAACCCTTTCATCACCCCCACCCTCTTAATTCCTGCTACTATATTTATCTGACCCCACCTGAAAATGTCTCTGGACAAATTGTTTTTTTTATCAAACCTCATTTACACAGAGGGGTATTCCAAGAATTGATCCAACTGTGAGTAATACCTGAAATAGATCTGTTTACCTCCTTTCTTAACAAACAGTTAAAAAAATTATGCTACAAAATTTCTTGCAAACCGACCTTGAATTCAGATGCCTTCTCATTCCCATGGACAAGAATGCTCATGTATCCATTTCCACCCTTTATACTGATAATGTGAGGTCTTAAAAAGATCCAAAAGGACTCTCCAAATATTGTGGTGGTTAATGCCTTTTGACAGCAGCTGTTTGCCCTTCTTCTGAAATCACACAAGGGCAGTTACCAGAAGGTTCTCCACAGACTGGATTTAGTCACAAAAAACAGAGATTGTTTTGTACTCCCTAACCTGAAATTTCTTCGGTTTACTGCCTGCATGTTAGAGTTTTATCTTTCAGACACTTATTTTCTGAGGACATTAATCGGGTATTTAAGGAGGTAAAAAAATGCTTCTTAGAAATCATATACTGAAACTATCTTCTAGTTGGTGCCATTGTATGAAACAGGATTCGTTCAAGGACTGGTTGCCTCTGGTTCTTGATTATTTGTGTAAAATGCTATCCTTTGACCTCACTCATTCTCATGTCAAGATTAATCTTTTAAAGGCTTTTTCTCCTTGTCTGCATTTAGATTCCCTTTTTCTACCTGTTCTCAAGTAAAGTCGTTTTTGAAAGGGGTTTTATTTATCTGCCCACCAGGAAAACAGGTGACTCTCCCTTGGGTGTTAATTTTGTGGTTGAAAAGTTGACATTTCTGTCATTTGAACCAGTTCATTGGGCCAATTTGAGGTTCTTAATAAGGAAAACTGTAGTATTTATTGTTCTGTCATCTGCAAGGAGAATATCTGAGTTTCACATTCTTAGCCCTATCTTATTTTTCATAAAGACAGGTTTTATTTGAAAACCAATCATTTTTTATCCATAAAGTGATTTCAGAGATTACTTTAAGCCAAACTTTTTTCCCCCTCTATTCTTTTCAGAACCTAGAAAGAAGAGAGAATGAATACTAGACACTCTGGATGCTCACTAGCAACTCAGATGATATTTGGACAGAATTAACCCCTTCAGGAAAGCTGATCAGTTCTTTTTCTTCTATGAGAATGAAACATTGGACAACCAATGCAGAAAAAAAACATATATATATACACACACACACACACACACACACACACACACACACACACACACACACACACACATATATATATATATATATATATATATATTATATATATAGTGTGTGTGTGTGTATATCTATATATGGTTGTCTTTTGCTATTTATTTCTGCTGTGCTTACCATAATAAGTGTCTTCTAGGAAGATATTTGGCCCATTCTATCAGGGGTTTGGATTCAATTATGGCCTTTGGAAAGCAATATATTCTAGAAGTGTCCAAGATGCAACAATTTGATCATCTGTACATTCTTTCACAAAGCATTATAAACCGGACTCCTTTTCCAGATTCAGCAAAGGACCATTCTCCTGGGACTTCTGGATGATTGAATGCCTTCCTCCTCCCTATATGTTTACATGCTTTGGTAATCCACCCAATATTGCTTAGGCTACTGCAAAAGTGATCTTGCCCTAACAGAAGAGATCACTGTTGTAGCAGCCATCTTGTCAAAATATAAATGTATATATAAATATATATATATATATATATATATATATATATATGTGTGTGTGTGTGTGTGTGTGTGTGTGTGTGTGTGTGTGATTTATGTTAATAAACTGAACTGTCTGCCATTTTACAACACTAAAATCACTGCTAATTGAATTCAACTCTAATCCTCAGTTCCACTGAAACATTTGAGTAAGAGTGACTCCTACAACAAGAGTGATTCCTACATTCATTAACAGTATAACACTACTCCTCAGTCCCCTTTCCCTTATAATAATATCTGTATTTTTCCTTTTTGCTTTCCTCACTGTTTCATTCTTTCTTGGTGGCAGCAGGGACTCTCACTTCTCCAGCCAGCTCTCTCCTTGACAGCAGCAGGGATCTCCATGCTCCTATCCAATTTCAACATTTCCATTCCACCAGGTATGTGAATAGTAGGGCAGTTCTGTGTAAGGTGACTCATTGTCTACCTTCTGTATACATCTATGTCAGCCTTCCCTTGTGGTAGCAGACACTGCACTGGCCTAGTTATCCACGCACTTCTTTTCACTACAGAGTCTACTCATTTCTCTATTTACTCTGACTACTCTTTTAACATACATTCTTTATGCTTACCTGGTGGCAGCAGAGATATTAACAACACCTCTCCATCCTCTGTACATTCTACACGCGAGTTTCCAGATGAGATCTGATCTCTCCTATCTTCCCTACTCGATGAGATCTGATCTCTCCTATCTTCCCTACTCTTCTATCTTCATACTGTCTAATCAGCAAACAGAATAATATCCCACCTATTTCTATCCCTGCCTGTACTACTAATCCACAATTACTGTTCAAACAGCCATGTTACAGTATGGATTTTCTCGCTCCTTCCCATCCTAATCCCTCATCTCTACTCACATTCTTCCATCTTGTCTGGTGGCATGAGGGTTATATACCCTCCTTTACTTTCAGTAGCAAAGAGTGCAGAGCTGTTTGCAATAAACCTTTCCTGGTGGTAGCAGTATCACCTGTATTCTTTCCTTTCATTTCAGCATCTCTTTTATCTGACAGCAGTAAGCGACAGACATGTCTTCATTACCAGTTTCAACTGGTGTCAGAGATGATCAGCTCTCTGCATTCCCATTTTGCAACATCTATTTAACTTGCAGTAGCTTGAAGTAGGTCATTTATCACGTAAACTGCTCCACTGGGACACAATCCTTTTACACTCCTCAAATATTTTACCACATTTAAGTCCATTTCGTCTGGTTAACCTCCATCTCAAAACACTGTCAATAATATTTTAGCAAACTTATGAAAATATACTTACCCCCAAAGATCCCAATTTTTTGCTAAACTCACTCATATTTACTCTCTAAGCCACTGAAGTCACAGCTATTAATATCCTGTCCATCACTACTGGATACCTGTTTCATTTTCCTAAGCTATTACATCCTTCAAGTAGCACATTGCAGTTTGATCTACATCACTTGTAGAATGGTTGCCAGCCTATAATTAATATCACCATTATAGCCCATGTAATAATAACAGCAAATTCAGCTTTTCATATATAATCGTAGAAAACATCACACACTGCACTCTATCTTTGCTAGTTACTTCAGGCTATACAGTGACACTATCAGCAATTTCCTATAATGTTCTCATTAACATTTTCCCCCAGTATTCTTTAGATTCTGGCTTTTGACCCCATCCAACCTTTTATTTGCCCTTGCCCCTTTCCATACCTTCCTCATACCATTCCCCTTACTTGATCTAACTATAGTTATATAGTTTCTCACCCACATACCCACCCATATTTTCATTCACCCCCCCCACCAACACTTATTCTGACATTATATATCTGGCATGGCTTAGTGGTAAATCACTTTGTCTATAGTGTACAGGGTCCTGGGTTCGATCCTTGCAGAGGCTGTTTATTTGGGGTTGGGAGGGTGGCCTAATGGTTAAGGTGTTTGCCTTACAAACACAAGGTGCATGGTTTGAGTCTCACAAGAGATAACTGGCTAGGCTTAAAATGGCTCGCAAGGGTAGTTAGCTTAGTACTAACCTATGAACGTATACCTCACATTCCTTGACAACAATCCCAGTCCCAGTACAAATGCACTCTGTATGGCCTCTGTTATAACTCACTGCATCACTCCCACAGTAAACTCTAAATGGCTGCCCTCTCCCTTTCTCTGACTTGACCTCCATCCTAAAAGGAAATCCCCTTTCCATCCTCTCATGTTATTCCTGAATTTCACCATCCAGTTAATTCTATGAATAAACACCCTACTATTCTGAGGATAAACTGAAAGGGACAATGGTTCCATAAGTCCATTTTCCCTCTACCTAACGCGCAAATCTCAATAACCATAATGAATATTTGTACTTTTAAGAATTAAAAGGTAAAAACTGGACTCCTTTCTTAACATGTACAACACAGACATAATATGTATCCTTATTAATAACTAACCTGCTTGATCGTGATCATCAGTTTCCCAACTACGGCTACAGGTTTAACTGCAGATCAGGAGCAATTGTGGGGGCAGAATGCATTGTACATATAAAATAAAAGCTCAAAGCTGCTTTCGTAAACCATATCACATCCAGCATTGACCAAGATCTTGTCTGGTAAATCATTCAGCTTTGCATTGATAAGCCTAGTAAACTGTTCATTACTTTAGAGTATATTGCCTCTCCCCCTCAACAAACATCTCAGCCTTTAAATACCTGATCAACAATCTTCCAACAGATCACTAATCACAAAAACTGATTAACCTTGGTGACTTCTCAGCCAGTTTAAGCATGCCACATCTAATGCATTTGACTACCTCTCTGACCTTGGCCTTATTCAACTAATTAAACAGCCCACCAACCCTATCTTTAGATTAGGAAAACACTGCTTTCTGGATCTTCTCAAGATAAACATTACGCAAAAGTTTACTAGCACTCCTATTATATCCCATTCCTTTTGCAATTACTGCCTCTTTTTATTTCATCTAATATATACACATAAGGAAGTACACAGCCTAAAATATAAATGATCCCAAACCGATTGACAACTGTTTCTGAAAAAATGGATTCTATCAATCTTGCATCTTCGCAAACAGCCACACTTCGCTAAATGCAGGGCAATTATTTCACCATAGTAACCCAGATGCTCAGATGTACACATATCAAAGTGTTCACAAATTAGCATAAAGCTTTATTCAAACTGTGGGATGAAGCCAGTCTCAAATGGAAAAAAATATCTCCTGAAACAGGGACAAATGTATATGCTCACAAACCTGACTAGAACTTCCTTCACTCCACTGAAAAAGTTACTGATAAACATCATGGAAAAATCTTTAGAAGCTTATTAATATCCTCAAAGGATGCAACAACCTTCTGCAACAGGACTAACTTCCCACATTCTCTGGCAATCTAGTAACAACCTTCCTAAATGAATTTTCTACTCTTCCCTCCATCCCTAGACAGAACAATGATTTCCTAGTCCTGAGATCTGATCCCCACCAGTTACCCAGGCTTTCTACTTCAAAGATAAAATAACCAGACAAATGAATAAATATATATCCAAAATTCCTACAAATGCATGCAGAAGTTTAGATTGATAAATTATTGTATACTTCCTGCCCTTCACCAAAACAATGCTTAATCCATGGAAACTAGCAATAATAAAAGCCATACTTAGAAAACTCAAAATGAAAAGCCACAAAGTCTTAGACCAGTTTCAGTACCCACCGTAACAAAATCTTCAAAGAAAATAATCTTCCCTCAAAGAATACCTCTGCAGTGTGACTTTGTTCACCATAACAGCATGATTTCTAGTGTCATTGAAGCATCATGACAGCCTTAAACATCTTCACTGATATCTTCACAGACATAGGACTTAAATAGGTGCTATATTCATCAACCTGACAAAAGTCTGTGACTTGGTATACCATCATTTTTATTATGCTCCCTTATCTCAACTGAAATCAGGCAGGTATCTCTTCCATAGTTCAGAGACACTTTAAATCCAAACTGCAACATCATTCTCTCCTTCCTTACCTGCAAACAAAGGAGCACCTAAAGGACCTATCTTATCTCTACCTACTTTTCTCCATATTTGTTAATGACCTACCTATGGAGCTTGTACAGCTCAGTATCATATTTGTTAATGACCTACCTATGGAGCTTGTACAGCTCAGTATCAAGCTATGCATAGATAAGATGGTCATGTACAGAGCCAAGCCTCGCCTCCTACTATCTAAACAGAACTTGAGGATCATATTTCTCATTTCTCTAACTGGCTGCACAAAAAGACCCTCATACTTAACTTATAGTGCATATTTAATGTATATGCTGCATTTAGAATAAGGTATGTAACGTTTCCAGTTTAACAGCTATACCTTTTTTTTTAGTTATATATTTTGTTATTATTTGTTTTAATAGAATTGATAGCTTGCTTATAAAACATTAATCTCTATTCATCCCCTTTCTTTTCATCAGCTTTATTATCTTCTGCCTATTGTATTCTTCGCTTATGAGCCTAAAACTGATTTGAATAGATCAATGTTATACTCTTGTTCGCATAATGGTGATGGACAGGTTGACAGACGAGATCAAGCATGAGTCCCTGTGAACTAAGATGTTTGCAGATGACATTGTGATCTGTAGTGAGAGTAGGGAGCAGGTTGAGGAGTCCCTGGAGAGGTGGAGATATGCACAAGAGAGGAGAGGAATGAAGGTCAGCAGGACTAAGACAGAATATATGTGTGTGAATGAGAGGGAGGATAGAGGAATGGTGAGGATGCAGGCAGTAGAGTTGGCAAAGGTGGATGAGTTTAAATACTTGGGATCAACAGTTCAGAGTAACGGCGAGTGTGGAAGAGAGGTGAAGAAGAGAGTACAGGCAGGATGGAGTGGGTGGAGAAGAGTGTCAGGAGTGATTTGTGACAGATGAGTACCAGTAAGAGTGAAAGGGAAGGTCTACAAGATGGTAGTGAGACCAGCTATGTTATATGGGTTGGAGACAGTGGCATTGACAAAAAGGCAGGAGTCAGAGCTGGATGTGGCACAGCTAAAGATGTTAAGATTTGCACTGGGTGTGAAGAGGATGGACAGGATTAGGAATAAGTATATTAGAGGGTCAGCCAGGTTGGAAGGTTTAGAAACAAAGCCAGAGAGGTGAGATGATGTTGGTTTAGACATGTGCTGAGGAGGGATGCTGGGCATATTGAGAAAAGGATGCTAAGGATGGAACTGCCAGGTAAAAGGAAATGAGGAAGGCCTAAGGTAAGGTTTATGGATGTGGTGAGAGAGGACATGCAGGTGGTTGGTCTGATAGAGAAAGATGCAGAGGACAGGAAGAAATGGAAACAGATGATCTGCTGTGGCGACCCTTCACGGGAACAGTTGAAAGAAGAAGAAGAACAACAACAAGAATGCTATACTCTGGTTAATAAATGAAAATAAATAAATAAACATATACATACATACATACATACATAAATAAATAATAAATGCATACATACATAAAATCATTTATGATTATTATTGCAGAAGGGAGCATCTCATCTGCAGCCCACAACACCCTGTGACTTTATTTATAATAATTCCAAAGTCAAACATCAGTGAGGAAAGTACTGTCTTGTGATAACATAAAAAACACTGGCACCAAGGGTAACAAATCCACAAAATGATATATACATGTATGTGTGTGTATGTGTGTGTGTGTGTGTGTGTGTGTGTGTGTGTGTGTGTGTGTGTGTGTGTGTGTGTGTGTGTGTGTGTGTGTGTGTGTGTGTGTGTGTGTGTGTGTTTATGTGTTTTTACGAAGGTCACAGTTTAAACAGGGTCAACCTATCCCCTCTAGAAAATTGATTTGGATAAAAAAAAAGGATTATGCTAGTTTTATTTATCTGAATATACTGAAAAAAAAGGGCCAGACTTAAATTAGAAATGTCCAGCTACAAAAGAGGGAGCATGAAGGAGTCACATTAAATAAGAAAGAATGTCAGATGTGGCAGAAATGCTAGCTTAGGAAATTGAAGAAGACTATGTGATCAGCAGATGAGACTCATAGAAATAAATATATACATATGTACATGCAGATATTTTAGGCATGGGAAATAATGCCTTTATACCCTGCTAATATACCAAAACAGTCATCCCCATAATAAGTGTCCAACTTGTTCTTAAAAATATTTAAACTAGTGCTTGCATAATATAATTTGTTAGTCTCTTCCAGGCAGCAATCGCTCTGTCAGAGGATCAGTTAGCCAATTAATACAGTTCGTATTTCTAAATACTCTCTTAAAAAGGTTGTTCAATGGTTTTCTACTACTCTTTGACAACTTCAAGCATTTCCTGAGGTAGTCATCTATATATCTCCAATATACCCAAATAAGTTTTATATATATACATATATATATATATATATATATATATATATATATATATATATATATATATACATATGAGCCACTGCACAATTTCAGATATTTTAATCTTTCATAATAACTTAAACTTTCGCATCCATGGATGCCCTTGATATGTTTACACTATACTTTTTCAAATTTATTCATGGTAATTTTCTTGTAATGGTTCCAAAATATAACACTCTAGTTTTGTCTACTATAACCTGTAAAAAGAAAAACAAAACACGCAGCACCACAAATCTACTGAAAAAGAATAATTTAATGTTTTCATCTTAGCTTTAAAATAGATTTTTAACTTGCAATAATGTAATTTTTTTCTGATTTCAAAGTTTTATAATTGATATATGATGTATTAAATATTCACCCTTCAGTCTATGTTCCCAAATCTCATACACTTAATTTTTGATGTATTTATTAGTCTATTATTCTTCTGTGCCCACCTTGTCAAGTTCAATAAAGTTATTTTGCAAATATGCCATATCCATAACAGATGTAATCAGTTTTCCTATTTTCATATCATCTGCATAAAAACTGTAGAATACATCAGATGAAAGCTATAAAATGAAAGACGTAACCTAAACAAGTATAGCGCTGTTTTCCTAGTTTTACCTTCCTTTAACATTGATCCTATTGTCTTAGACCATAGCTTGCAGGCATCTATTTTCTTCTTTTCTTGCTTATACTGTACTCCCACTCTACACTTCCAAAGTCCCTGTTAATTAATCTACTACTCTTTCCACTATTACTACTAGTCTCCTTACTTATCTCCATCCACACTCACTGACAGCAGTCAGCACTCCACTGATTGTTCTCATTCATCTTCTTCCTTACCTTGGCTCTACCTGCTCCGCTCACCCTGCGGGCTCACTCCGCTCCCCTACCCTACCCCCAATTCTCACCCACCGCAGTGGTCCTACTCTTATACTAATTAACCACACCCTTTTCCCCTTCCCATCAATCACTAAGAACATTAACATTGCCCATCTAACTCCAATTCCTTCCTTTCACCTACCACTCCCTACCTCTCCTACCACATTCTCCACCTCTCCCTATCCACACCTAGTATGCTTTCGAGCCTATAACAAAGACCTAACAACTTATCCATCCAAAAGTACAAACTACCCACTTCAGCCCAGTTACAGCTGTTACTCATATTCATACTTCTACCACCTTTAACTTTAGCCTATCTGCTTACCTCCTATGAACACCCATTATATACACACCTTCAAAACACCAATAAGCTAACCACCTCTCATTCTCTACCTATTCTCACTAACCATGTGGATATAACATCTACATCCAGCTATCTACTGCCTAAATATCATAGAATAGCCCACATTAGATATAACTCCCTCGATCCCAGAAAATCTCTAAACCTATACTGTAAATCCCCAAATCCTAGATTTCAAATACAACTCCTCTCTTTAAAAGATGGAGACATTCACCCAAACCCAAGCCCAACAACTACTACTACCATTCAACACCTCAGCCCCAATCCCTCTACTTTTCATTCCCTTACCAAACCACAAAACTCACTCGTAATAGCTCACCTCAGTGTACAAAGTATTAATAACAAAAAGTTGCACAACTCCATTCTCCCTTGGATGTCTACCCCTTTGACATTTGATGCTTAACAGAAACCTGGTTAAAACCTGCTACTAAAGACAATGAAGTCATCCCACCCGGCTATAATATCTTGCGACTTGACCATGTAGCTAAGAAGGGCAGTGGTATTGCTATCTTATTTAAATCAGGGTTACAAATTACTACCTGTGACTATAAACCACCTCAAGACTTTAACGCTGAAATTCTTATTTCCAAACATCAAATTAACACCTTCAAATCCATTTATATTATCTGTATCTATCTACCTCCTGACAATAACAGTGCCACCATAGAAGATATCCTTTGTTGGTTATCCAAAAATCTACCCCAAGAAACCATAATCCTAGGGATTTTAACATTGATTGGAAGTATTGCAGCGGTAGTCACCCTACCACCCATATTAACCTATTTGTTTTTTCTCAAACCATTACCTCCCCTACCATGATAAACAAGCCTAATAATAAAGAAAGTACCTTAGATTGGATTCTCATAAATATTCATCCCCAGACTTATGAAGCTGGAACCATCCCTGATGATGTGAACCCTCCCTGATGATGTGAGTGACCACTCACTCACCTACATCATCAGGCATAAGACCAATCTACCCATTCCAACCATTTGTAGGACAATTAGAACCAAGAACAACTTTAACCCAGATCTCTTGCAAAGTGAACTAAAAGCATGTAACTGGTCTCCCTTAAAATACCTCCCACTGGAGGAAGCTGTTAAATACTTGAATTCTAACTTTCTAGCCATACTTGACCACCATGCTACAACCCACTCTATCAGAATTAGAACTAAATCTGCCCCATGGCTTTCAAAAGAAACCAAGCAAAAAATCCAACTCGGAAATAAATACTGGAACAAATGGTGAATGACTAAAACCCAGTAGACCAACAAAACTTCAAACAGCTGAGAAATGACACTAAAAAAGCTGTACTCTCTAACAAAATTAAACTACTACCTACAATTCCAGCAGACTCACCATAATAAACCACAAAAGTTCTGGGCAAGTATTAACCAACTACTACACCCAGGTCAATCTATCACACCACACCCATAAAGCACAGACCTGGAAAATACCAAGCATACTGCCAATGCCTTTAATACCTTTTTCACTGAAGCCATTCAAACACTTGCCAGTCAGTTATCACCTAATAGCTTTCTTATATCTAACTCTAACTCTACCCAACCCCCTCCATTTCTCTTTCAACCAGTCTGAAAAACATATATTCTTACCCTTACCCAAAAACTGAAACCATCCTCTCCTTCAGCAGACCAACTACCCGCTGAATATCTACAAAAAACAGCCAAATCCATCCCCTATCCCATTTCCATCCTGATCAATAGAACCATCAGTAAAGGAAACATCCCTAGTATCTGGAAAGTCTCCCATATTAGCCCCCTACATAAAGGTGGAAGCTCTACTGAATTCTTCAACTACCGTCCCATAGCCCTACTTTCTCCGTTGGCAAAGATCATGGAAAAATGTATCCACAGGCAAATGATGAACCACCTAATCCAAAATAATTTACTATCCAGCTGTCAACTCAGTTTCATACCTTCCCACAGCACTACTACTGCCCTCCTTTCCTTTACTGACTGTATTAGCAAAAACTGTAACTACAACATGCTTTCCTCTGCATTGTTTATTGATCTGTCCAAGGCATCCGATATGGTAAATCACCAGATACTTATAAATATCTTTAAATCCCTGTCACTAGATGAACTTGCTATAAAATGGTTCAAGTCCTACTTAGATAACAGACAACAGGCTGTGCTTTGGCACAATATTCTATCTACCCACCTGCCTGTTAACCTTGGTGTCCCTCAAGGGTCCATATTAGGACCCCTACTTTTTTCTATATTTATCAATGACCTTCACCTAGCAATTCCCCAAGCTACATGCATCCAATACGCAGATGATTCCACTCTCATATGCTCATCAACATCCAAATCTGAACTTCACTCCCTTACCCAAAATGTGTTTAACACAGTTGAACAATGGTTTACACAGCGCTGTCTCCTCCTGAACCCCCAAAAAAACTAAACTCCTCCTTTTTACTCCTACTCGTAAGTCCTCTCCAATAGATTTCACAGTAATATCCAATAATGGTGCTCTCATATCCCAAGAACCTACAACCAAACTACTAGGTATCACCATAGACAACAACCTCAACTTCGACACCCATATCAATAATACTCTAAAAACTGTTAACAGAAAACTAGGCTCTCTCTATAGGATCAGACCCTTCCTTTCTCCTTCAGCTAGAATAACTATTGCTCACACTCATCTAATCTCTACTCTACTCTATGTCTCATCCATATATACAAATCTATCTAAAAACAACCTCAGTAAAATGGAAAATTCTTACAATAACATAGCCAGATTTGCTACAGGAAACCCATTTAGAACCCACCACTGTTATAATCTAAAGCAACTAGGATGGCTTGAACTGCAAAATCAGCTTAAATTCTACCAATTGACCATTGCCCATAAGACCTTTTACCAACCTACCGATACTCCTGTACTATCTATCCTCATCATCCCCTATACCAATCTGAAGACCTTACGATCATCTCGTAAACTTCTTGTAGATATTTCAAAATCAAACAACAGAGCTGGGGACTCTCTCTTCTCTAATACTGTTGGAAAATCCTGGAGCCAACTACCCAGCAAACTTTCCTCACTTCCCTCTATATCACTTTTCAAAAGCAAAGTAAAACTCTTCCTCAGAACACACTGGTTTTGCCCTTGTACTAAGGCTGACTAAGCAACTAGCTCTTCTATCTTGCTTCTGCCTAACCTCTTCTTCTCATTAATCGAGTTCTATTTTTCTTAAATTACAACATAACCTTGTCCTACTATATACTGTTACTTTCATCTTCTGGAAACTTATTATTGCAAAAACGTTTTTTTACTAACATAATTATACTATATTATAATCTACCTTCTTTTTTATATTATGTATTAACCTGCATTTTTATATTGTACCTGCATTTCTTTTGCACAATATTATGAATTTCTGTCCTCTTTGATTATCTCTGTACTGTACATGCAATGTGCATTGTACATATGGACTTTTGTATATGAGATTTTGTTTTTGTATATGATTTGTTTTTGTTTTTGTTTCCAAGGAGCTTGTCTCGCCAGTCCTCTACTGAAAATGGACATGTATCCAGTTAGATTAGCCTGGTCAACAAATGTAAAATAAATGTAAAATAAAAAAAATAAATAAATATTATTCTTATAGAACATCTTGTTGCAAGTAGTCTTAGGTCTATTTTCATGTTGATATATTGTTCCAAGTACCAAGATCTTTAATTCTGACAATTTATTAAAAACAACTATCTCCATTATTTTTCCACTGCAAAAAGGTAGACTTATTGGCTTATACATGACTGAGCTTGTCCTATTCCTCTATCGTTTAAACATGTGTTTAACAATTGGTTGTCTTGAGCAGCCTCTTCAAACATTAATGACCTAGTGAAAAACAAATACAATTGCCTTGTAAGTTTATGTTGAAGTATTCCCAGGTCATTGTTACTAAGTTAATCTCTTTTCTGTGTCATATGTTGTTTAATAAATTTTCAACATAATCTAATTTAATTTCAGTATCTGATATTACCAGGAAGCATACCTCTCAACTTCATAGCATAAGAAATCTGGACAAAACCTTAAATAACGGGGACCAAGACCAAAAAATAGGGACATATTTTAAATATTGCTCTTATAGACTTAGAATGTTGTTAGAATAACAGGTTTTGTGAAAGCCTGCATTTTTTAAAGGATATGAAGTCTGAAACTCAAATGTATGCCATTATCTACTGATGTCAATCCTCTGTAGTTTGTCAGAAAAACACAAATTTAAGAGGGGCAGACAAAAAAATATAAGGCAAAAATCTAGACATTCTGCAAAAATCTGGACAATTCAGAGGTATGCCAGGGTGATACTATGATAAATTATCTTCTCCACTGTGAAGCCAACATAAAATGTTTGCAAATGTATCCTCAGTCTGTTGTGCGTCTTGCTATAGAATCTATAGATAGTTTATCTATTTGTATATGTATACTCCTACCACATGGTTTCCTATGATACTCAGTATTTTTATATATAAATTCCCCTCAGTTTATTTCTGATTTCGCCTCACTCTGTGTTTATATTAACTGTCCATTGGGTACCCAACATCAAAAAATGTTAAAAAAAAAGAAGACTGACATATGGTGGAGATGTTGAGAAAAACAAACTGACCTCATTCATTTGTTCTGGTCTTGATCTAGAGCACAAGTACAACAGAAACAAGTCATAAAGAGATGAAATCAGATTTTTGATTCCAGCAAACTACTTAATTGGAAGATATGCATATTTGGTATAAATTGTACAGTAAGTTTTAAGACTTAAAAAAATGGCACAGATCTGGTTAAGTATTAGCAAAAGCAACTAAAACATTATTAACAAAAAAATGGAAAACAGAATCCACACAATATTGTAGAGCATAAGCCTTTGAATATATCAAGTTACCAGAGAAAATGCTGTTTTCATTCACTGATGAAGGTGTGAAAGTATAAAATGTAAGCCAAGTAAAAAATATGTCCACTATTTTAATATCCAATTAGACAATTGATATTATATAATAAAAATGCTAAATGTTTAAATATTGTACAAGAAGAATAAGAACAGGAGCAACTGCTGACTGCTAAAGGGGAAGAAAGGAAGCATTTGAACAATTTTCATTAGTTTAGAAAGGTTGTTCTTAAACCAATATCTTGATTAGTCTATCAAAATTTTCATTAGTTTAGAAAGGTTGTTCTTAAACCAATATCTTGATTATTCTATCAACCAAAGTGTTTAATATAATATTTATTTATTTATTTATTTATTTATTTATTTATTTATTTATTGACATTTTCAGTGGAGACCCGAGGAGAAAAGCTCCAGTTAGAGATATACAATATAAATTTAGTTACATCCAGTGTAAGTTTTACAGAGATATGCAATTTACAGTTGGTTACATTCATTTAACATTTTGCAGCAAAAAATAAACCATTTAGTCTAAGATTCCCATTTAGTCTACAATATGAAAATGTTGTGAAGAAATGGTAAAACAAGGTCCAGGTACATCTAGAAATCTACTAGCTAGAAGTAAAGAATAAAGCCAAAAGAGAAAAGATGCTGGTCATATCTAAAGATAAAGCCAAGAGAGGGATAAGATATATATATAACAGGAGAGTAGAGGAGGGATTAAGAGTAGGACAGTATACCAGCATGAGACCTTGTATATGTAAACTTATTTAGAGATGAATAATCCCTGTGATTACAAAGTGTATTTGCTTTATATATGAGAGATTTGATAGGCTGTACATATCTTATGATCAATATCTTAGTGATCAGAAAGCAGAAAGTGTTGTAGTTAAACTATGACTTGAAAAATTCCAGGGATCATATAGAAGTATTAAACATATTTTAGAAATGTTATAAAATATAAATCAGAAAAAAATGGGAAACCAAGAAAAGATGGAAATTGAAATATTAAAGGAAGAATTATTAATGCCAAAGTAAGAGGATGATGAGGCTCAACAATTAATAGCTAAGCCAGGAAGAGCTGAAATAAAAGCAATGATACATAATAAGTCAATGTGGTAGTTTCTAAGAACCAATAGTATTCCCGCAGAAATGTAGAAGTTAGGAGGGAAGAAAGAAGGGAGACCTCATTTTCATTACCACAATCAACAGAACATGCTGGAGGGACAGGTTCATAACCCAGAGACTGCCCATAGTCTGGAATAGACTTCCAATACATGTCAAGCGTAGCACCTCACTAGCCCTCTTCAAGAGAAATGCTGATGAGTGGAAGGGAAATAGAAAGTTCACCCCGGGGGTCACTCCAGTGGCTCTACTTGATAGAGGCACTGGGAACTAACGAGGGGAGGCACAATACCAAGACACTTCTATGGGCTAGGCTTGTAAAGGACCCAGGGCCATTAGTCTAGTAGACACCTATGAATGTATGAAAGTGATGCAGGTCTAGAAGGCTTTGTTTAACAATATTTTAAAATTGAGGAAGTACCCACATCTTAGAAGATAGATGTTTTGGCTATATTACCTAAAGATGTTAAAGGCCATTCAAGTCTGGTTTCATGCAGAACCATTTCAATTTTAAAGCATGATTATAAATTGTTTATTTCAATATTAACTAAGAAAATGACAAGTATTTTAGATATTGGTAAATATGAACAGCTATAGTAAGGCATTCATTATTCAACACAGTCCCTTTTCTAATAGGATTAAACATATTCTATATGAAAACTGGGGAATATTTAAAACGAATAGTGAAATATATAGGAAGGTGGGTGAAAAACCCATATTTTCCACAAAAGTGGGTAAAAATATCAAAGTAAACTTAAAAAATCACTTAGTGGGGCAGGGTCACATTGAGGAAAGTACTAAGCCATGTGGCCGATGTTCTCAATGTGGATACATACTGCAGGTTCCTTCCTTAACATTGAACAACAGTTTAAATAGTGTTCTGCACTTTAGAAAAGGCAATTGCTATATGAACAGGATAGTGTATATTGCACTTTGTAACACCTGCCCAGGGTTTTACATTGGAAAAACCGAGAGGGCTTTAAAATGCAGAATTTACGAACATTTTTATGAAATAAAAAATAAAAAGGAGACTAATGCTCTTTACAGACACAGAGTAAACTGTGGGGGATACACAGGTTTTAAATTTGGAATAATAGATACTGTCAACACTGATGTGGGGGTGACTGGAAGAACTTCTTGAGCAAGAGAGAACTCATGTGGCAGCTTAGGTTAGCTGCTAATTTCCCTCCAGGTCCCATGTATTTACTCAGTACTCAAGGAAAAAGCTAATAAGATAACATAATATATTTGAATTTATAAATAATCATGTATTTTACATGGAAAATGTTTTAATATTTTACTTATGTGTATAAAGATGGTGAAACAGTAAGGAAAGCGTTTATTTGATACAGGCAACTTTTTTTGGGGGGGTTTAATATTATGCAAGAAAAAATGTTTAAATCAGTGTACTGATTTTACTAAGTGTTTGTTCATTATGGTTGAATGGGTTCATATTTCTTTAAAAAGTGGATGTGAGCTGAGCATTCCTTAGAAATAATGATGGACTGCTTGTTAAGAAAGAGTATTTAAATGTTTTAGGGGTGAAGTTCCGTTTGTTCTGATGAAGTCAATTCATTGATGAAAGCGCTCAACATTAAACACTGTGTATTTGGACTTTATACTGGTCTTTTATTTGCTTTTATTCATTAAAAGGAGTTTTCCATGGTCCTTTTGGTGCATTTTTCTGTGGTTTTGGTCTGTTGAGCACCAACACACCTTCATTTGGTTTTTGGTATTGGTCAATATGACTTTGTGGAGGGGAGGCAAACTTGGACAAAATGTATATAATAATTATAATCCAGAGTAAAGCTATTGCCTGTATATTCATATACAGAGGAAGCATTCAACAGTCAGATTGATTTTTTTGATTAGGGCAATGGCACCATTTGCACTCCCTGATAAACTAATAAGGGTAATAAGGAAGCTGTATGAAGGGTCACAGGTAAGAATTAAGGCAGTAGGCTTCTGATAGTCACACTGCACTTGAACAGAGGAACCTGGCAAGGATGCCATCTTTCCCTCTGTTAAGTGCTTTATATTTACAGCTGTTAGCAAACAAGACACATATTTAAGGTTGTAACTGGTGTAGTGAATTAGAAATGCTAGCTTTATTTACAGATGATATTATTTTATCATTTATACATCTAGATTAGGACATTTTAGTGGAACATTTTGTGACAGTTTCAAGTCTTTTTGAGATAGAAAAAAAAGCGAAGGTAAAACAAAAGCTATAGAGATGAATGATATACCTCTGCAATAATTGGTTCAGCAATATCCGAATTTATGTGAACAAAATAGGGCAAACTATTTGCGTACATGGATTAAAAATGATTCTGTTATGGCAACCAATGATATGTGGGGAGATGCTAAACATAAGATAACAGAAAACTGAAAAAATGGAAGTTCTTGATTATGGACATGAATAATAAAATTCAAGCAGAGAAAATGTTTTCATTTCTTTAGTCTTATACAGATATCAGGTGTATTTTTATCAACCAGAAGAGAAATTGTAGATGACAAATACTAAAGAGTGGAAGAAATTATTTTGGTAGGACAATAGGGCAAGGGATAAATAGGATAGGCTGACTCTCCCCATAGAACAATGTGCTTTAGGGTTTACTGACATGAACTGGTACATTAAAGCTACACAGTTAAGACTCATTTACATAACTCAAGCAAAAGTATATATATATATATAAATTAAAGTGAAAATAGAAAATGATAAAATTGTAGCAGATTGAGAGATAAATAATTTAGATGCAAGTCCTTGTGGATAATAATAATTGCCATATAGAATATGATACTCACAAAGTAACAGGTAATATACTAAGAAATAACTTAGCACAGGTGTGGACATTGGATGGATGTCTGGAAGTAGAGGTGTAGAAAATATACAAGAAGACACTTGAATTTACTGCAGCAAATTAGAAAAGAAACCACATTATCAGAAGAAAACAGATCAAAAGGGAAAGTTAAAAAGGTGCAATGAGGTTACGCTGGAGTTTGGACTCCAAAATAATAAAGAAATAGAAGACTTCTAAGTGAAAGATCTGCTCTGGTAGAGTTTTTAGTCAAGTCTAGAACAGATAATTCTGTTAGAAAGGGTATAATTAGTAGGGTGTAAAAATATTGCTTGATAACTATAGGAATCAACAAGTTAGGAAACAATTTGGGGAAAGGAAATATGTGTGTGTGTGTGTGTGTGTGTGTGTGTGTGTGTGTGTGTGTGTGTGTGTGTGTGTGCGTGTGTGCGTGTGTGTGTGTGTGTTTATAATTCATGACAATAATAATACAAATGGTTATTACAGTTTTGTTTTCTTTCTGTTAATGTATGTGACTTGTTACAGCTTAAAATATGATTATTTAATAGAACTGTTATTGCATTTATTTATGTTTTAAAGTCATAAAAGTTTCTTGCTGAGGTGACATTATGCTGAACAAGTTATATGCTCCTGTCCATATGTTTTTAATTAATATTAGCGGACCGGAGTTCTGCTGTGACGACCCCTAACCGAGAAAAGCTGAAAGACAACAACGTTGTTTTAGTTATATCTTCATATTTGTTGCTACATATGTTCCTGTTTACTTAAAAAAAATCAAAAGCATTTTAAGTAAAAGAGGCTATATTGTCAAGCACCCATAAGCCTTGTGTAACATAACATTTCTGAATGCAATTAAGACTTACCATGTTAGCTCTTCCTTGCTGCACACAATTGTGTATTGCCTTTGATGTTGCTGACATAGCTAAAGAATGTCCTGTGGTTTCCTTGGTCTGGGATGCTAAGTATATCATAAATTTAGCTTTGGTAGACTTTACTTGTCCTCTGAGTTGTTTGTTTAATTTGATGAGTGCTTTTATCCTGATGGGGGCTGCACCTCCTAATGTTTGCCATGATTTTCTTCCTCCTGTTATTCAGCCTATTGATTTTGTGATTCCACCAGGGTGGCTTGTTTTTGAGTTAGTTTTGTACTTCTTGCTGGTAGGTACAGCTGCCTCTATGCAACTATTAACATGCTTGTACAGCATTTCTGTGAAAAGTTCTGCATGGTCTCAGGGTTTATCGGGGCTTGAAATATTGCCAGGTTATCACTTAATAGCAGGAAGTTAACCTTAGAGTAGTTCCTGAATATTCCATGTTTAGCCGGGAGTCCAAGATTTATTTTTACTTCAAAGGAGACCATTTTTTGGTCTAAACTTACCATGGACAACATTACAGTAGGGGGTGTGCAGCACTCCCCCATATTAGTGAGGACCAGATCCAGTATGGTTGCACCCCTCATTGGTGTATTGATAATCTGATCCAGGGATCTCTGTGCCTGTACGGTTGATGTCATATAGGATTCCCAGTTAATAGTGGGGTAATTACAGTCGCCCCTGAATATAGTATTGTTTAGACTCCTATCACTGAGCAGTAATAACTTTAGATTTTCTTGGTTTTGGTTTGCTATGTTGGCAGTACTTTCAGTTTGGCATTGCCTAAAAGGGCACTATGGGAGAAGACAATGTTTTAGCTAATATTCGAAAGCAGACCATCCTTGGCAAAGCACCATGGTCCGTTTACTATCTTCCTCCATGCTGACAAGTATTGCACCTCCTTAGATTGACAACAGAAACAAAATCAATTATTAAAGTCAGTCATCTTTTGTTCATATTGTGGCATCATCCTTGGAGAAGGTAAAATGCTGCTCAATGCTAGGCTCCTACCAGCCTGAGACAAGAGATGTCTATCTTCATATAGTCTAGAGAGATATGTCTCAGATCATTTACTCCCACATGGACTATGATTGAGTCATACTGGAACTTGTGGTCCAATAACCCAAGTGTGTGCTTTTTGTTTCTAGCTATAAAGCAGGCAGAAAAAAAATGAGAAATAACCAGCTAAAGCAGAAAACTCATGACACCTTCTGAAAAGAATGTCTCTGATGCAGAGAATTGTCTTCTTCAGATTTATGTCAATAAGCCATGGGAATTGCAAAGTTTCTGTCATTATGGCTAGCAGCAAACTAACCCTCCTTGTAAATGAATGTGTTTTTTTGAGGAGGACACTCGTAATCTCTAAGGATGGCACTAAGATGAATCTGAATATTGTCTTCTGCCAGAAGCCAACACAAGGAAAGAATACTTTTTGTTGAGAAAATGGTATCTCTATTCACAGTGGTCTTTTACCCTTTTACATGTAGCATAGCATCAGTATAGCATGTCATAGACCTTCTCTTATGAGTTCTACTTCTAGTGATGACCATAAATGGATTTGCAATTATATTCTTCTATCTCATAAGAAAACCTTTGGAAAAATAAGTTTTGTTTTAATGTTCTATATACTGGATAGGCTGTGCTTATTCAACGTCCCTGCAAAGCATATAATAAACCATTGACAAGTTTAATAATTACATAATAAGCATCCATTATTAGTCAGCAAATAAAAGTAGCATTTCATCATACTTAATGAGGGTATCTGATCCAATGCATTATCAAAACAATTAGCAAATAAAGATTTAAAATCACACATCAGCAATTATTTTTTGTTTTAAAAATTGTTTAAAGAAAATATTTTTCAGATACTACTTAATCAATGTTATAACATAATGCTAACATTTTTAAGGTTGTTTTAAGTACAGCAAAAATGAATGGCAGTGGATTTCTTTTGTGTTATTGGAATCACCCTGTAACATTTCTTAATGGATTATTTTTTTTAATTTTCTAATTGTTATGCTTACATTGAAAATGGGCCATGGAAGTTAATATGTAAATATTACATCTATGGTGTCATACAAAATAGAATCATGTATGTCAAAGTACAAACTATTTATGACTACTGTATTTCCTTTGTGTACATATGAATAGATAAAGTGGTATATCTGTAGAGGTATTCATGTTGGGGCTGGTATTTTTTTTTAATTCAGTACTATTCTCAACTGGGTCATTTTTGCTCAACTTTCTGTCCAGAAAAAAAATGAAATTCACTTTGCCTTCCTAAATTACACATAAAGCAATGTTCCTATATTTCTCAGGGCAGTGTCACCAGATTCATGAACACCTACAGTAAGTGTACACTAGTGTACACCATTCTGAGTGAATAGACAGCACAAGCATGACTCCCACCTTCTTCCTCCTAATTTTATTTTCCAACTGACTCTCTTACAACCTTAAATATTGAGGGGGATTCACTAAGGTTACCACAATAGTTAAACTACTTCTACACTCAGTGTTATCTTTCTGAGTGAATAGCCAGCACAAAAGTATAGTAGGGATGTTCTTCAATACAAATCGTGTACACTCAGTGTACCCTTAGTGTACACATAGTGCAGGCATTCTTGAATTTGGTCTTAAGTTTACATTACTTTACAAGTCAAAACAATCTGAATAGTTGAAATTGTATTGTATTGCTTTCTTTATTTCTCCAGTTCCCATGTGACAAAACAAATGTCTTTTGTTTGGTGCACATAAAATTATGATCAGTACTAGCGCAATGATTGCTGAAATGTATTGCATGATAGAAAATATTCATATTTTCACTTTTCTTTGGCAAACATAATCAATAGTGATAGTTCATGAAGACATCCTGTAATGGATCAGGGAAAGATCAAAATACTTCTGCTCATTTTAAGGCAGTTATTACCGCTTTGTTTTGTTACACGTATAAACAGCAGTCTCTTATTTTGAATCTCTTTTGTGAGTAACAAGCATACTATACAGCACACAGAAATATTTATGGCAAAGGCATTTGACGTCACCGAGTGCTTGTTGGGCAAACTTTCATCAAACAGCATACTAAGAGTATGCAAACATTCTATTTCCTTAACTATTGTCGATCGCTCCAAAAGAACATAGCAAACTAGGTTGATATTTTTGCTGGACTGCATGGCATTTAATGATTTAAAGAATAGTTTCATGCAACATTAAAATG